>NC_142810.1:6834529-7109529 GCF_049724085.1 Artemia sp. Qi Xiang Cuo
AGGGCGTTTTGGGATCCGGGGGCCCTTTGGGAGCTTGGGGAACCTTTGAGGACCGGGGCTTCCTTCGGGGTTGGGGTAGGGGGATTTGAACCCTTTGGGGTTGGGCTAGGGGTATCGGAACCCTTTGGGGTCGGGGTAGGGGACCTCACGACACTGTTAAAATACAACTTGTGTATTATAACGACCACAGAGTTTTACACTTAAATTCTCTTCTAAAATCATCTTTTAAAATATCTCTAACTGTTTCGCCGAAATAATTCCCTAAAATGGTTAAAACGGTTTCGCCCAAATAATCCCTAAACGTAATTTCAGCGTGTTCTTTTTGTTTTGGCATCTCTGCGCTGACACATTTCAAATTATTTGGAAACCCTTACGTGAATCAATCTCTTCATTGCTAAGATCGAAACATTCGCTCGGAGACAGTTCTCTTTAGAAACAAAAAAATTAATTCCCCTCTCGTGAATCAATTCTCTTTAGAAACAACAAATTAATTCCCCTTTAATGTCAATCAATCAATCATGTCATCACCTGTCAGACATTATTAAACTTCGCCTGGAAACAATTTGATTAATGATTGACAGTACCATTCAGACATTATTAAACTTTGCCCGGAAACAATTTGATTAATGACTGACAGCACAAGTGTTCCAAATTCCCAATCGCTTTAATTAACCACGTGTTCTTCCTAGGGAGGCTATGCCCATATATGGACTCCCGTCACGAGTTATAGGGTCATTTCTACTCTAATTGTAAAGGCGCCGGATTTCCCAGCATTAGTTAAAAAACGATCAGAAATTAAATTAAAAAAAAAAAGTTTTTTTCAACTGAAAGTAAGAAGCAACATTAGAACTTAAAACGAACAGACATTATTACGTATATGAGGGTGTTCACCCCCAATCAATACCTCGCTCTTTACGCTACAGCTTTTTTCTTAGTGCTTTCAAAAGAGCTATCTATTCTAATTAAACGGCCTTTGTGATTCAGGGATTTGTGATTTAAAAAATTGTTTAACTTTATCGTAAAGAGCGTGGTATTGACTAAGGGGAGAACCCCCTCATATACGTAATAACACATACGTAATAAAAAAACAATAAAAAAAAACAAGCGATACGGATCAATAGTAATCGAAACTTTTAAAAAAGGAATTTTTATGTCAATAAATGTATCAAAAGAATGGGCTTATAATGCTGATTCTGAATATATAAATTTTATTAAGTTTAGTATTACTCATCAAAGACTACGAGCCTGAGAAAATTTATTCTATTTTTGAAAGAGGGGAACATCCCCTACAGGTGAAATAATTTTAACGAAAATCACACTGTCAGATTCAGCGTATCAGAAAACCCTATTACATAGGTTTCAAGCTCCTATCTTTTTATCTATTTTTTTCTTTTTTTTTTCCAGGGTTGATCGTATCGATCCAGTACTCCTGGAATATCGTGAGAGGGCTCATTCGAACTGAAACTAAAAGTTCTACTGCCCTTTTTAAGTGACCAAATAAATTGGAGGGCAGCTCGGCCACCTCCCACGCTCATATTTTTCCCGAAGTCACCCAATCAAAATTTTGAGATAGCCATTATGTTCAGCACAGTCGAAAATCTAATTAACAAGTCTTTGAGGATGACTTAATCCCCCAGAGTTCCCGGGGGAAGGGCTGCAAGTTATAAACTTTGCCCATTGTTTACTTATAGTATTGGTTATTGGGAAGTATACAGGTGTTTTCAGGAGGAATTTCTAGTGGGGGGTAGGGGTCGGAGTAAGGGTTACGGGGGAGGATCTTCCCATGGAGGATATTTCCTAGGGGGAAGGAACATTTCCATGAAGGGGGCGCCAGATTTCCCAGCATTATTAAAAAAACGATCTGAAATTAAATAAAGAAACAAGTTTTTTTAACTGAAAATAATGAGCAACATTAAAAAATGAACAGAAATTATTGCGTATATGAGAGGGTTCGCCCCCAAGTCAATACCTCGCTCTTTACGCTAAGTTTTTTAGTACTTTCGAAAGAGCTATCTATTCTAATTAACAGTCCTGGGTGATTCAGGGGTTTGTGATTCGAACAAAATTCGAACTTTAGCTTAAAGAGCGAGGTATTGACTAGGGAGTGAAATCCCTAGTATACGTAATAAAAAAATACGCATAGAGAAATTCGTTACGTAAGTTAATTCGTAAGTTACGTCAGAACAAAATTTCGAGAAAGCCAATTAGCCAAAAAAAGGAAAATTAATACGCAAATTTCGTTTTAATTATTCATGTCAGTAGAAAGGCCCCTATTGATCGTGACGGGGCACCAAATATGGGCATAGAGTCCCTAGGGAGAACACGTGGTTAATCGGTCAATGACACTTCGTTCAAGATCAATTGATTGTTGTTGTTGTTTTGGCCAAGTGCACGCTCGAGGCGATTGTTAAGGTGTCCAGGAATAAGAAACAATAATTCCCCTTAGAAACAACAAATTAATTCCCCTTTCTAGACAAATCAATTAATCATGACATTATCTGTCAGATACCAAAAAACATCGCACAGAAACAATTCTCCAGGAATGGACCAAAGACAATAATAAAATTCACCCAGGAAAACATTCTACTGCTTAAACTCCAAAGATATTAATAAAATTGACGATGCAAAAATTTCTCCAAGAAACATATTAGCGATGAAGAGATTAACCCGTGTAAGGGTTTCCCAGTAATTTGAAATGTGACAGCGCAGGGATGCCAAAAACAAAAGGAACACGCATAAATTACGTTTAGGGGTTATTTGGGCGAAAGAGTTTTAGACATTTTAGGGAATTATTTCGGCGAAACAGTTAGAGACATTTTAAAAGATGATTTTAGTAGATGTTTTAGAAGAGGATTTGAGGGTGAAACTCTGTGGTCGTTATAATACACAAGTTCCATTTGAACAGTGTCGTGAGGTCCCTACCCCAACGGGCTCCGATCCCCCTACCCCCACCCCCAAGGAAATCCCTCGTCCCCCAAGGTCTCCCCGGCTCCCAAAGAACCCCCCGGCTCCCAAGGGCCCCCCAGACCCCCCAAGGCCCTCCCCCGGCCCCCAAAGAGTCCCCGCACCATTTTGTAATAATTTTTTAAGGCTTTATTATATCTTTTCAGAACAAGTTATTTTCTTAATGTCCATCCTAAACCCACTTTACAAGTTGAAATGGGCGAAACCGTTTTAGACATTTTAGGGAATTATTTCGACGAAACAGTTAGCGACATTTTAAAAGATAATTTTAGAAGAGGTTTTAGAAGAGGATTTGAGGGTGAGACTCTGTGGTCGTTATAATACACAAGTTCCATTTGAAAAGTGTCGTGAGGTCCCTACCCAAACCCCAAAGGGCTCCGACCCCCCTACCCCAACCCCGAAGGAAGCCCCCGGTCCCCAAACGTCCCCCAGGCTCCCAAAGGACCACCAGGCCCCCAAGGGCCCCCCCAGACCCCCAAAGGCCCTCCCCGGGCCCCCAAAGAGTCCCCTCACCATTTTGTAATACTTTTTTAAGGCTTTATTATAACTTTTCAGAACAAGTTATTTTCTTAATGTCCATCCTAAACCCATTTTACAAGTTGAAATGGGCGAAACCGTTGTAGACATTTTAGGGAATTATTTCGGCGAAACAGTTAGAGACATTTTAAAAGATGATTTTAGAAGAGGTTTTAGAAGAGGATTTGAGGGTGAAACTCAGTGGTCGTTATAATACACAAGTTCCATTTGAACAGTTTCATGAGGTCCCTACCCCAACCCCAAAGACCCCCAGTCCCCCTAATGCCCCTAGAGCCCCCAAAGACCACCGGGCCACCTCCCCCTATTTTTTAAAATATTTTTTGAATGTTTTTAACATGATATTTTTTTAACTTTTTTACGTATCTTAAAATGACATGAAATATGCTTACGGCTCTACCAATCGTACACTTTGCTTGTTCATAGACACGTCGCGGCTTTCCCACTGGTACTCTAAGGCAGGCTATGGACACTACCTAGTTTATTGCGTGCATTAAATCAGTATTTTTTACGCAGTGGAAGGATAAACACACAATTCATATCTGTAAAAAAGTGAAGATGAATTATTAGACGAAAGTATGTGCACATGAAAAAATCATCGTCGTGTTGAATTCTGACAAGGAGAAATACCTGAACTATGAAACGAGTGCAAGTGGTAACACTATTGGAAATGTATGCATGCGTTGTCATGACAGCGAGAAGTTAGATTTTTTTGGAGTACCCAAGAATTTCAGTCGTGTAAACGGTGGATATGCGAGAGTAACATTACCAGAGAAATTAGTGCTCAAAGAGAATGCAAACTTAAAAATAATTGTCGATGATCGGGGACAACTCCTTGCTACTGTTGCTGGTAACACATTACCTGTTGATACATCCTATCATCATCTTTCCGATATTAGCATTTTAAAGAGAACAAGAAGAAGACAGGAATACTCCTGTAATAGTGTCATTAATCATATCTTGTCAATATGTCAAAACTGCTATCTTTGTAAAAATAATGTGACAATAGACAGTGAAATCGCAGGCAGAATAAAAAGGACATTAGCAGACAATATCATCAATGAATATAAAGATGAATTGACGGAAAGTGAAGCGCAAGTGTACTAATAATGTATAATAATGTATTTAACGTATTTTTATATTAATATTCTACATGTCGTTATTTCATTAAAAATATCTTAAGCATTATTTTGTTAAGTGTTCATTATTTTTAGGGTATGCTAGAACGTCAAACGTTCAGAATATCAATTAAAAAAGTCAGAGATGTGAGAAAAAGAAGTTTTAGAGATAAAGATACTACTAGCAGGCTCAATTTTTCATAGAAGATAGAAAAGTTCATTTCTAAAACACAATTCATTTCTAATTTCTCCAGCGAAAATAAAAAGCTTCCACTTCAGTTTTAAGTTCACCAAGACATAAAAAATTTAAAGTTCACTTCTAAATTTTCCGTAGAAGATCGGAAAAGTTATACTATGATTGTGATTATTTTCCATGAAGATAAAAAGTTTCACTTTAATTCTAAATTTTCTTAAATTCAATTCCAACCTTTCTCAAAGAGTCAAATTTAAAGTTCTGTTCCAAATATTTTCCCGGAAGAAGAAAAGTTAAACTTCGATTCTGAATTCTCTCAATGAAAATGAAATAAGTTATTTATCATTTCTATTTTTCCAAATAATATTAAAATTTTCCACTTCAATTCAGATCTTTCTCAAACAGATGACAAAATTTAAAATACTGTTCCAAATTTTTCATAGAATATAGAAAAGTTCAAGTTCTCCTCCGAATTTTACCAAAGAACACACTTCAATTCTAATTTCTCCAGAGAAAATAAAAAGCTTCCACATCAGTTTTAAGTTCACCAAGACATAAAAATTTAAAGTTCAGTTCTAAATTTTTCCATAGACGATAGGAAAATTTATACTATGATTGTGATTATTTTCAATGAAGATAAAAAGTTTTACTTTAATTCTAAATTTTCTTAAATTCAGTTTCGACTTTTCTCAAAGAGATGAAAAAATTTAAAGTTCTGTTCCAAATATTTTCCCGGAAGAAGAAAAGTCCCAAAACATAAAAAATTTAAAGTTCACTTCTAAATTTTTCCGTAGAAGATAGGAAAAGTTATACTATGATTTTGATTATTTTCAATGAAGATAAAAAGTTTCACTTTAATTCTAAATTTTCTTAAATCTTAAAATGACATGAGATATGCTTACAGCTCTACCAATCGTTCTCTGTGCTTGTTCATAGACACGACGCGGCATTCCCAGTGGTACTCTATGGCAGGTTATCGACACTCCCTAGGTTATTGCATGCATTAAATCAGTATTTTTTACGCAGTGGAAGGATAAACACACAATTCATATCTGTAAAACAGTGAAGATGAATTATTCGACTAAAATATGTGCACATGATAAAATCAACGTCGTGTTGAATGCTGAAAAGGAGAAATACCTGAACTATGAAACGAGTGCAAGTGGTAACACTATTGGAAATGTATGCATGCGTTGTCATGACAGCGAGAAGTTAGATTTCTTTGGACTATCGAAATCATTCAACATTGCTCAAGGTGGATATGCGAGAGTGAGAGCACCAGAGATGATAGTGCTAAAGGAGAATGCCAACTTAAAAATAATTGTCGATGATCGGGGACAACTCCTTGCTAATGCTTCTGGTAGCACGATACCTATTGATAGATCCTATTCCCATCCTTCTGGTATTACTATTCAAATCAAAGCAAAGAGGAAAAGAAAGGCCTACTGCTGCACTAGTGTAATAAATCATATCATGTCTACCTGCCAGAACTGTTACCTGTGTAAAAATAATGTGACAATAGACAGTAAAAAATCGCAGGCAGAATAAAAAGGACATTAGCAGACAATATCATCAATGAATATAAAGATGAATTGACGGAAAGTGAAGCGCAAGTGTACTAATAATGTATAATAATGTATTTAACATATTTTTATATTAGTATTCTACATGTCGTTATTTCATAAAAATATCTTATGCATTATTTTGTTAAGTGCTCATTATTTTTAGGGTATGCTAGAACGTCAAACGTTCAGAATATCTATTAAAAAGGTCAGAGATGTAAGAAAAAGAATTTTAGAGATAATGATACTACTAGCAGGCTCAATTTTTCATAGAAGATAGAGAAGTTCAAGTTCTCTTCTGAATTTTAACAAGGAACAAAATTCATTTCTAATTTCACCAGATAAAATGAAACTCTTCCGGAACAGTTTTAAGTTCACCAACACATAAAAAATTCAAAGATAACTTCTAAGTTTTTTCGTAGAAGATAGAAAAAGTTATACTATGATTTTGATTATTTTCTATGAAGATAAAAAGTTTCACTTTAATTCTAAATTTTCTTATATTCAATTCCGACCTTTCTCAAAGAGTCAAATTTAAAGTTCTGTTCCAAATATTTTCTCGGAAGAAGAAAAGGCACAAGACATAAAAAATTTAAAGTTCACTTCTAAATTTTTCCGTAGAAGATAGGAAAAGTTATATCATGATTGAGATTATTTTCTATGAAGATAAAAAGTTTCACTTTAATTCTAAATTTTCTTAAATTCAGTTCAAACCTTTCTCAAAGAGATGAAAAAATTTAAAGTTCTGTTCCAAATATTTCTCCGGAAGAAGAAAAGTTCAACTTCGATTCTGAATTTTCTCAATGAAAATGAAATAAGTTATTGATCAATTCTATTTTCCAAAAATAATATAAAATTTTCCACTTCAATTCAGATTTTTCTCAAAGAGATTAAAAAATTTTAAATATTGTTCCAAATTTTTCTTTGAAGATAGAAAAGTTCAAGTTCTAATCTGAATTTTACCAAAGAACATAATTCAATTATAATTTCTCCCGAGAAAATAAAAAGCTTCCACTTCAGTTTTAAGTTCACCAAGACATAAAAAATTTAAAGTTCAGTTCTAAATTTTTCCATAGAAGATAGGAAAAGTTATACTATGATTATGATTATTTTCCATGAAGATAAAAAATTTCATTTTAATTCTAAATTTTCTTAAATTCAGTTCCGACTTTTCACATAGAGATGAAAAAATTTAAAGTTATGTTCCAAATTTTCCATACAAGATAGGAAAAGTTATACTTTGATCGCGAATATTCAAGTTCTCTTCTGAATTTTACCAAAGAACATAATTCAATTCTAATTTCTCCAGAGAAAATAAAAAGCTTCCACTTCAGTTTTAAGTTCACCAAGACATAAAAAATTTAATGTTCAGTTCTAAATTTGTCCGTAGAAGATAGGAAAAGTTATACTATGAATGTGATTATTTTCTATGAAGATAAAAAGTTTCACTTTAATTCTAAATTTTCTTAAATTCAGTTCCGGCTTTTCTCAAAGAGATGAAAAAATTTAAAGTTCCGTTCCAAATATTTCCCCGGAAGAAGAAAAGTTCAACTTTGATTCTGAATTTTCTCAATGAAAATGAAATAAGTTATTGATCAATTCTATTTTTCCAAATAATATAAAATTTTCCACTTCAGTTCAGATTTTTCTCAAAGAGATGAAAAAATTTAAAATACTGTTCCAAATTTTTCTTAGAAGATAGAAAAGTTCAAGTTCTCTTCTGAATTTTACCAAAGAACACAATTCAATTCTAATTTCACCAGAGAAAATAAAAAGCTTCCACGTCAGTTTTAAGTTCACCAAGACATAAAAAATTTAAAGTTCAGTTCTAAATTTTTCCATAGAAGATAGGAAAAGTTATACTATGATTGTTATTATTTTCTATGAAGATAAAAAGTTTCACTTTAATTCTAAATTTTCTTAAATTCAGTTCCGACCTTTCTCAAAGAGATGTAAAAATTTAAAGTTCTGTTCCAAATATTTTCCCGGAAGAAGAAAAGTTCAACTTCGATTCTGAATTTTCTTAATGAAAATGAAATAAGTTATTGATCAATTCTATTTTCCCAAAATAATATAAAAATTTTCCACTTCGGTTCAGATTTTTCTCAAAGAGATGAAAAATTTAAAATACTTCCAAATTTTTCATAGAAGATATTAAATTTCAAGTTCTCTTTTTAATTTTAACAAAGAACACAACTAAATTTTAATTCATCTTGAGAAAACGTAAAGCTTCAGTTTCACTGTTAATTTCAATTAGACATAAAAATTTAAAGTTATGTTCAAAGTTGGTACGTAGAAGATAGTAAAAGTTATACTATGATTGTGATTATTTACCATGAAGATAAAAAGTTTCACTTTAATTCTAAATTTTCTTAAATTCAGTTCCGACTTTTCACATAGAGATGAAAAAAAATTTTAAGTTCTCTTCCAAATTTTTCTTAGAAGATTGGAAAAGTTATACTTTGATCGTGAATATTCAAGTTCTCTTCTGAATTCTACCAAAGAACACAATTCAATTCAAATTTCTCCAGAGAAAATAAAAAGCTTCCACTTCAGTTTTAAGTTCGCCATGACATAAAAAATTTAAAGTTCAGTTCTAAATTTTGCCATAGAAGATAGGAAAAGTTATACTATGATTGTGATTATTTTCTATGAAGATTAAAAGTTTCACTTCAATTTTAAATTTTCTCAAAGAAGTGAAGAAAAGTTCAACTTCGATTCTGAATTTTCTCAATGAAAATGAAATAAGCTATTGATCATTTCTATTTTCCCAAAATAATATAAAAATTTTCCACTTCAGTTCAGATTTTTCTCAAACAGATGAAAAAATTCAAAATACTGTTCCAAATTTTTCATAGAAGATAGAAAAGTTCAAGTTCTCTTCTTAATTTTACCAAAGAACATAATTCAATTCTAATTTCTCCAGAGAAAATAAAAAGCTTCCACGTCAGTTTTAAGTTCACCAAGACATAAAAAATTTAAAGTTCAGTTCTAAATTTTTCCATAGAAGATAGGAAAAGTTATACTATGATTGTGATTATTTTCCATGAAGATAAAAAGTTTCACTTTAATTCTAAATTTTCTTAAATTCAATTCCGACCTTTCTCAAAGAGATGAAAAAATTTAAAGTTCTGTTCCAATTATTTTCCCGGAAAAAGAAAAGTTCAACTTCGATTCTGAATTTTTCTCAATGAAAATGAAATAAGTTATTAATCAATTCTATTTTCCTAAAATAATATAAAATTTTCCACTTCAATTCAGATTTTTCTCAAAGAGAGGAAAAATTTAAAATATTGTTCCAAATTTTTCATAGAAGATAGGAAAAGTTATACTTTGATTGTGAATATTCTTCATGAAGATATGGAGCTCCACTTTAATTCTGAGTTTTCTTGAAGAAGTGCAAAGTGTACAAGTTCTATTCTGAATTTTCTTAGAGAAGAGAAAAAAAAGTTAGCTTAATTCTGAAATTTACCAATGAAAATGAAAAAGCTTCCATTTCAGTTCATAATTTCTCAAAGACCTAAAAAATTTAAAGTTCAATTTTAAATTTTTCCATAGAAGATAGGAATGGCTATACTATGATTGTGATTATTTACCCCATGAAAATAAAAAGTTTCACTCTGTTTCTTATTTTTCTTAAATTCAGTTCATTCATCTAACCACCAAAAACAATAGGTTAGGATAGGTTAGGTATAAATAAATAATAAAAAATAATTAGAAACATTTCTCCATGTTTAAGTTAGGTTAGGTTAGGTTAGCTTATCATGAGCGCTCATGATAAGCTAACCTAACCTAACTTAAACATGGAGAAATGTTTCTAATTATTTATTAATATTTATTTATACCTAACCTAACCTACTGTTTTTGGTGGTTAGATGAATGAAATGAATATAAGAAAAATTAGAAATAGAGTGAAACTTTTTATCTTCATGGTAAATAATCACAATCATAGTATAGCCATTCATATCTTCTATGGAAAAATTTAGAATTGAACTTTAAATTTTTCATGTCTTTGAGAAATTATGAACTGAAATGGAAGCTTTTTTCATTTTCATTGGTAAATTTCAGAATTGATCTAACTTTTTTTTTTCTCTTCTCTAAGAAAATTCAGAATAGAACTTGTACATTTTGCACTTCTTCGAGAAAACTCAGAATTAAAGTGGAGCTCCATATCTTCATGAAGAATATTCACAATCAAAGTATAACTTTTCCTATCTTCTATGAAAAATTTGGAACAATATTTAAAATTTTGTCATCTCTTTGAGAAATATCTGAATTGAATTGGAAAATTTTATATTATTTTAGGAAAATAGAATTGATCAATAACTTATTTCATTTTCATTGAGAAAATTCAGAATCGAAGTTGAACTTTTCTTTTTCCCGGAAAATATTTGGTACAGAACTTTAAATTTTTTCATCTCTTTGAGAAAGGTCGGAATTGAATTTAAGAAAATTTAAGAACTGTTTATCTTCATGGAAAATAATCACAATCATAGTATAACGTTTCTTATCTTCTATGGAAAAATTTAGAACTGAACTTTAAATTTTTTATGTCTTGGTGAACTTAAAACTGACGTGGAAGCTTTTTATTTTCTCTGGAGAAATTAGAATTGAATTATGTTCCTTGGTAAAATTCAGAAGAGAACTTGAACTTTTCTATCTTCTATGAAAAATTTGGAACTGAACTTTAAATTTTTTATGTCTTGGTGAACTTAAAACTGACGTGGAAGCTTTTTATTTTCTCTGGAGAAATTAGAATTGAATTATGTTCCTTGGTAAAATTCAGAAGAGAACTTGAACTTTTCTATCTTCTATGAAAAATTTGGAACAGTATTTTAAATTTTTTCATCTGTTTGAGAAAAATCTGAACTGAAGTCGAAAATTTTTATATTATTTTGGGAAAATAGAAATGATCAATAACTTATTTCATTTTCATTGAGAAAATTCAGAATGGAAGTTGAAATTTTCTTCACTTCTTTGAGAAAATTTAAAATTGAAGTGAAACATTTAATCTTCATAGAAAATAATCACAATCATAGTATAACTTTTCCTATCTTCTATGTCAAAATTTAGAACTGAACTTTAAATTTTTTATGTCATGGTGAACTTAAAACTGAAGTGGAAGCTTTTTATTTTCTCTGGAGAAATTTGAATTGAATTGTGTTCTTTGATAAAATTCAGAAGAGAACTTGAATATTCACGATCAAAGTATAACTTTTCCAATATTCTATGAAAAATTTGGAACAGAACTTTAAATTTTTTTCATCTCTGTGTGAAAAGTCGGAACTGAATTTAATAAAATTTAGAATTAAAGTGAAACTTTTTATCTTCATGGAAAATAATCACAATCATAGCATAACTTTTCCTATCTTCTACGGAAAAATTTAGAACAGAACTTTAAATTTTTTATGTCTTGGTGAACTTAAAACTGAAGTGGAAGCTTTTTATTTTCTCTGGAGAAATTAGAATTGCATTGTGTTCTTTGGTAAAATTCAGAAGAGAACTTGAACTTTACTATCTTCTATGAAAAATTTGGAAGTATTTTAAATTTTTCATCTCTTTGAGAAAAATCTGAACCGAAGTGGAAAATTTTTATATTATTTTGTGAAAAAAGAATTGATCAATAACTTATTTCATTTTCATTAAGAAAATTCAGAATCGAAGTTGAACTTTTCTTCTTCCGGGAAAATATTTGGAACAGAACTTTAAATTTTTACATCTCTTTGAGAAAGGTCGAAACTGAATTTAAGAAAATTTAGAATTAAAGTGAAACTTTTTATCTTCATAGAAAATAATCAAAATCATAGTGTAACTTTTCCCATCTTCTATGGAAAAATTGAGAACTGAACTTTAAATTTTGTATGTCTTGGTGAACTTAAAACTGACGTGGAAGCCTTTTATTTTCACTGGAGAAATTAGAATTGAATTGTGTTCTTTGGTAAAATTCTGAAGAGATCTTGAACTTTTTTAACTTCTATGAAAAATTTGGAACAGCATTTTAAATTTTTTCATCTCTTTGAGAAAAATCTGAACTGAAGTGGAAACTTTTTTTATTATTTGGAAAAATAGAATTGATCAATAACTTATTTCATTTTCATTGAGAAAATTCAGAATCAAAGTTGAACTTTTCTTCTTCCGGGGAAATATTTGGAACGGAACTTTAAATTTTTTCATCTCTTTGAGAAAAGCCGGAACTGAATTTAAGAAAATTTAGAATTAAAGTGAAACTTTTTATCTTCATAGAAAATAATCACATTCATAGTATAACTTTTCCTATCTTCTACGGAAAAATTTAGAACTGAACATTAAATTTTTTATGACTTGGTGAACTTAAAACTGAAGTGGAAGCTTTTTATTTTCTCTGGAGAAATTAGAATTGAATTATGATCTTTGGTAAAATTCAGAAGAGAACTTGAATATTCGCGATCAAAGTATAACTTTTCCTATCTTCTATGGAAAATTTGGAACAGAACTTTAAATTTTTTCATCTCTATGTGAAAAGTCGGAACTGAATTTAAGAAAATTTAGAATTAAAGTGAAACTTTTTATCTTCATGGAAAATAATCATAATCATAGTATAACTTTTCCAATCTTCTATGGAAAAATTTAGAACTGAACTTAAAATTTTTTATGTCTTGGTGAACTTAAAAATGAAGTGGAAGCTATTAATTTTCTTTGAAGAAATTAGAATTGAATTATGTTCTTTGGTAAAATTCAGATTAGAACTTGAACTTTTCTATCTTCTAAGAAAAATTTGGAACAATATTTTAAATTTTTTCATCTGTTTGAGAAAAATCTGAATTGAAGTGGAAAATTTTATAATATTTTGGGAAAATAGAATTGATCCATAACTTATTTCATTTCCATTGAGAAAATACTGAATCAAAGTTGAACTTTTCTTCTTCCGGGGAAATATTTGGAACAGAACTTTAAATTTTTTCATCTCTTTGAGAAAGGTTGGAACTGAATTTAAGAAAATTTAGAATTAAAGTGAAACTTTTTATCTTCATAGAAAATAATCACAATCATCATATAACTTTTCCTATCTTCTACGAAAAATTTAGAAGTGAACTTTAAATTTTTTATGTCTTGTGCCTTTTCTTCTTCCGAGAAAATATTTGGAACAGAACTTTAAATTTGACTCTTTGAGAAAGGTCGGAATTGAATATAAGAGAATTTAGAATTAAAGTGAAACTTTTTATCTTCATGGAAAATAATCATAATCATAGTATAACTTTTCCTATCTTCGACGGAAAAATTTAGAAGTGAACTTTAAATTTTTTATGTCTTGGTGAACTTAAAACTGAAGTGGAAGCGTTTTATTTTCTCTGGGGAAATTAGAATTGAATTGTGTTCTTTGGTAAAATTCAGAAGAGAACTTGAACTTTTCTATCTTCTCTGAAAAATTTAGCCTGCTAGTAGTATCATTATCTCTAAAATTCTTTTTTCTTACATCTCTGACGTTTTTAATAGATATTCTGAACGTTTGACGTTCTAGCATAACCTAAAAATTATGAACACTTATCAAAGTAATACGTAAAATATTTTTAATGAAATAACGAAATGTAGAATATTAATATAAAAATATGTTAAATACATTATCATACATTATTAGTACTCTTGCGCTTCACTTTCCGTCAATTCATCTTTATATTCATTGATGATAGTGTCTGCTAATGTCCTTTTTATTCTTTCTGCGATTTCACTGTCTATTGTCACATTATTTTTACACAGGTAACAGTTCTGGCAGGTAGACATGATATGATTTATTACACTAGTGCAGCAGTAGGCCTTTCTTTTCCTCTTTGCTTTCATTTGAATAGTAATACCAGAACGATGGGAATAGGATCTATCAATAGGTATCGTGCTACCAGAAGCATTAGCAAGGAGTCTTCCCCGATCATCGACAATTATTTTTAAGTTGGCATTCTCCTTTAGCACTATCATCTCTGGTGCTATCGCTCTAGCAAATCCACCTTGAGCAATGTTGAATGATTTCAATAGTCCAAAGAATTCTAACTTGTTGCTGTCATGACAAACCAAGCATACATTTCCAATAGTGTTACCACTAGCAATCTTTTCATAGTTCAGGCATTTCTCCTTGTCAGCATTTAACACGACGATGATTTTTTCATGTGCACATACTTTCGTCGAATAATTCATCTTCACTTTTTTACAGATATGAATTGTGTGTTTATCCTTCCACTGCGTACAAAATACTGATTTAATGCACGCAATAAACTAGGTAGTGTCGATAACCTGCCATAGAGTACCAGTGGGAAAGCCGCGACGTGTCTATGAACAAGCACAGTGTACGATTGGTAGAGCCGTAAGCATATTTCATGTCATTTTAAGATACGTAAAAAAGTTTAAAAAATATCATGTTAAAAAAATTCAAAAAATATTTTAAAAAATGGGGGGGAGGTGGCCCGGTGGTCTTTGGGGGCTCGAGGGGCATTAGGGGGACTGGGGGCCTTTGGGGTTGGGGTAGGGACCTCATGACACTGTTCAAATGGAACTTGTGTATTATAACGACCACAGAGTTTCACCCTCAAATCCTCTTCTAAAACCTCTTCTAAAATCATCTTTTAAAATGTCTCTAACTGTTTCGTCGAAATAATTCCCTAAAATGTCTAAAACGGTTTCGCCCATTTCAACTTGTAAAGTGGGCTTAGGATGGACATTAAGAAAATAACTTGTTCTGAAAAGATATAATAAAGCCTTCAAAAAGTATTAAAAAATTGTGAGGGGACTCTTTGGGGGCCCGGGGAAGGCATTTGGGGGTCTAGGGGGCCCTTGGGGGCGGGGTGGTCCTTTGGGAGCCTGGGGGACCTTTGGGAACCGGGGGCTTCCTTCGGGGTTGGGGTAGGGGATCGGAACCCTTTGGGGTTGGGGTAGGGACCTCACGACACTGTTCAAATAGAACTTGTGTATTATAACGACCACAGAGTTTCACCCTCAAATCCTCTTCTAAAACCTCTTCTAAAATCATCTTTTAAAACTTCTCTAACTGTTTCGTCAAAATAATTCCCTAAAATGTCTAAAACGGTTTCGCCCATTTCAACTTGTAAAGTGGGTTTAGGATGGACATTAAGAAAATAACTTGTTCTGAAAAGATATAATAAAGCCTTCAAAAAGTATTAAAAAATGGTGAGGGAACTCTTGGGGGGCCCGAGGAGGATCTTTGGGGGTCGGGGGGGCCCTGGGGGGCTAGGGAGGCCTTGGGGCGCCGGGGAGACCTTTGGGGACGAGGGGGTTCATTGGGGTTTGGGGTAGGAGGATCTGAGCCATTTGGGTTGGGGTAGGGACCTCACGACACTTTTCAAGTGGACCTTGTGTATTATAAAGACCGCAGAGTTTCACCCTCAAATTCTCTTCTAAAACATCTTCTAAAATCATCTTTTAAAATGTCTCTAACTGTTTCGCTGAAATAATTCCTTAAAATGTCTAAAAAGCTTTCGCCCAAATAACCCCTAAACGCAATATATGCGTGTTCCTTTGGTTTTTGGCATCCTTGCGCTGTCACATTTGAAATTACTGGGATACCCTTTCACGTATTAATCTCTTCATTGCTAAGATGTTTCTTGGAGAATTGTTTCCATGGTGAAGTTTATTAATATCTTTGGAGTTTAACCAGTAGAATTGTTTCCGGGGCGAAGTTTATTAATGTTTTGGGTCTATTCCTGGAGAATTGTTCCTGGGCGAAGTTTTTAATGTCTGACAGATGATGTCATGGTTAATTGATTTGTCAAGAAAGGGGAATTAATTTGTTGTTTCTAAGGGGAATTATTGTTTCCTATTCCTGGACACCTTGACAATCGCCTCGAGCGTGTACTTGGCCAAAACAACAACCACAATCAATTGATCTTGAACGAAGTGTCATTGATCGATTAACCACGTGTTCTCCCTAGGGACTCTATGCCCATATTTGGTGCCCCGTCCCGATCAATAGGGGCCTTTCTACTCATGTACGGTGAGCCAAAATCAAAGCTGTATTAGTTGGAAAACGTTCAGAAATTAAAAAAACAAGTTTTTTTTAACTTAAAGTAAGGAGCGACGTTAAATCATAAAACAAACAGAAATCAGTCCCTATATGAAATGGGCTCTCCCCTTCTCAACGCCTCGCTCTTTACGCTAAAGTTCTTTATTGTTTAAAAAAATAGAGTTGTGAGAAAGTCAAACTTTAGAGTAAAGAGCGAGGCGTTGAGGAGGGGACAACCCCTTTCATATACGGAATAATTTCTGTTCGTTTTAGGTTTTAATGTCACTCCTTACTTTCAGTTAAAAAAAAACTTGTTTTTTTAGTTAATTTACAGTTAGGAATGGAGGCAGTATCCAAACACTTATTTGTAGTGAAACTATATTCGTCTTTAACAACTTTAAAAAGAGCTAATAAATTAAACTGAATATTTGTTTAACTTATTTAAACAAATTAATTGCTGAAAGCTCATCAGTTCAAAATATTACTATAATTTTAATGTTTATTTTCAATATCAAGTACAAAAAAAAATATTTGTCATAAAATTGGTTTCCAGCAAAGCGCCAGTGACGCAGTAGGTTTTAGACTTTTACAATGAGAGAAAGAGGTCATACCCAAACTCTTGTTTGTAGTGATTTTTGTTCGTTTCGACCTTGATTTGCATGTTCAATTTAAGTTTCACTCATTTTAAGATTTATTGATTAATTTACATTAATATCTATTCTATGTTTGTTTGCATTGACTGTTTATTTAATTTCTGTTCGTTTTAAGTTTCATTTATAGCCTACTTCAATAGGAAAATATTTTTGATTTTGTTTTAAGCTTGATTTTCATATTCAATGTAAGCATTACTCGCTTTAAGATCTATTTGTTCATTTATATTATTACTTGTTGTATGCTTTTGCTATGATTGTTTATTTAATTTCTGTTCGTTTTGGGCTTCATTTATTCTCTAATAGTAATTTCTGGTCGTTCTGAGTTTTAATTTTAAAAGGTATTTGTATCTGCTGAGCTTAAGTTAAAATGGCCTTTACTTTTCTTTGAAAAACTTATTTTTAGAAAAGTTTATTTTAATTAATATTATGAAGTAAGAAGGTCAGAGCGGGAGTGGGGAATTACAGCATTTTGCTGTCAACTCTTATTTTCGCTTTAGATATATCTTATTAAACTTTCCTGGCTGAATAAGATTTGAAAATCACAAGGCAGGGTTTCTTTTCAATTCTTGGATTTTTGGGGGGAAATTCCGTTTTTGGATTTTTATCATAATTTTCAAACGTAAAACTTACAGTCAGTAATTAAATCTATTGCATCAGGCAAGTAACAGCAACAGCGTAAAAATTGGGTCAATCCACTTCTTCGCTATTAGTTCAAAAACTGAAAGGGGTAGGAAATTTCTAGATTATCCATTTTGTAGAACAATAAATTTCCTACCGAGCCCATTAGTAAGAAATGCACCTTATACCGGCTAATTTCCAAGATGCATCAGGATTATTTCCAAAACGTTTTAAATTGTGTTATCTTTTTCGCCGATTTATAAGAATTACAATTGAACAACAAAAGATAAAACAATTTTGGAAAAAGAATATTCAATGTTATTCAATTCAACTTGATTTACAATTGAGCCGTTTTGGAATAGTTTGGAATTTCTTATTGATTTTAAGGGAAGGATTTTCAGGAAAATTTAAGAAATTTATTTTTATATAATATGAAAAGGATATTTACAAAAAAATCATATCAGGCCTGTTCAAGAACATATCATTTTAAAAAGAAATTCGCTCTCCCCCTCCCCAGGGGCGTCGTTTGGGGGTGGCAAGGGGGGCAGTTGCCCTCCAATAATATGGAAAAAATATTATACATCCCATGCCCTTTGACTATCCAGATATGGACCCCTCTTGCCCCCCCTCCCCAATAAAAATGCTGGAGATTTGCCCCTACCCCTCCCTCCTCCAACTTAATGTGCAAATAAATATCCCAATCAACATTTTCCATTTATTTTGCCGTGCGTCACTCTTGTTTCAACCCGTGTACAGGTAAAGTAAATCAGCGCTGACGAAATCAAGAAATAGAAAAATACAAAGGGAATATGTAGTTTGGGTTATATATTTCTTATTGCCGGGGGTTTGGGGTTAAAGTATGGTGGAAGAATCTTCAAAATATGTTAATTACAATTTTCTACATATTATGAAGTTAAATTACCATCAATTAATGTATAAATCCCAAAACGAACAAAAATTACAATAGATAACCGAGGCAAATTCAAAACAAGCAGAAATTAAGAGGAGTAGGGCTGACATCCCTTTGACCTTCTAAAGACCAGAACATAATTTGCACTTTATTGAAAACAATCCTAATTTCGAGCTGTGTGTTCTTATTTTCTCATAACATCGAAAAAAGAAAGAAAAAAGATCATCATCCTAGCCAATATTACTGAAAAAACAAATGTATACTTATTGGCAATTTAGTATATATCTACTGACATTCATTCCTGAAGTCTTAATAATTTTGGATTTGCTAAAGTTAAAAAGGAACAAACCTTTAAAATTTCATTTAAAGGCAAATTATATTCTGATCTTTAGAAGCCACAGGGGTGTCAGCCCTTCTCCTTTTAATTTCTGCTCGTTTTGAGTTTGACTTGGTTACGTATTGTAATTTCTATTCGTTTTGGGTGTTAAATATTTATTGATAGTGATTTATGGTAGTTTTACGCTTGAAAATTTTTTTGACTCTTTTTCTGCCCATCTTTGGTTTAATGTAGCTCTTTACTTTGGAAAACTTTTTTTTTGGAAAGTTTCTTTAAATTAATGTTAATGATTCTATTGCTACCAATGATATCATTAATAAATTACAATAGTAAGACGTTTAAAGATATGAAAATATACTTAAGCCTACAATGCAAAAATCACACGTATGCTAATGTTTTCTATAGTGTACGAAATAAAACTTCACCAAAATTTCTAAAAACCTGTATTAATACACAGCTTTCACTTATTCTCAGCGGGAGTATGCGGTATACCATGAATGTCAATGTCTCATTATCTCTCTGGAATACACTTTACATTGTCATCATCTTCATAGGCATACTTGACCGGGTTTTATTGTAGGTGTAACTTCAAAAACGGAAAGAATTTCATGTATATCTAATAATTAGATCAGGATAAGGCAATCTAATTATCAGCTGTATTTGGAACAAACTTAAGGTGGCTTATTGTTTGATTTTGCATGAAAGCAAGATAATAATTTTAAATTATGTAGAAACACTGGCACACCTAATTGAAGACTATACCAGCGAAGTAGTCATGAAAATGATTTGGAGTTTTTAATCCCACCCCCTCTCACATCCGTGCAGGGGATTTCTACATGTCCCTTGCTGGTAAAAAAAAGTTAACTTGTGCTCGCGTCAAAATTATACGAAACCCTAGAGAATAATGTAATTTCGAGTAGCCCTGGGTCTAAAGGTTTACATGATTACATGGACTACATGATTCTTTTGGGTTTCCTATAATTTTGACGCAAGCACAAGTTAACTTTTTTTACCAGCAAGGGACATGTAGAAATCCCCTGCACGGATGTGAGAGGGGGTGGGATTAAATACTCCAAATCATTTTCATGACTATGGTTCTATCAGTTTACCTCCCCCTGGCAATTCACCCCTCCCAGAAAATACCCTCCACGGACAAAACCCCCGCGGAAAATACCCCCGGAAAATACCCTCGCGGAAAAAACGGTTAAATGCCCCCCCCCCCTCCGGAAAATACCTCCCCGTGGAAAATAAGGCTTTCCAAAATTTGAGAATTTTCTTTTAGTTTTATTAAGATAATTTCTTAAACCACATTGGCCTAACATCACATAAAGAAAGAAAAACGAGCAAAAATGGGGTTTTTATAGGCTAAATGAAAATACTTAAAAAACAAAGCGAATTCTTCGGCACTTTCCTTGGATACATTATTTCGTTTCGCGCTGAAGAAGAGAGGCGCTTGTCCTCTCCAAATATTCGCTTTTTTTTTTCAGTATTTTCATTTGGCCTATAAAAACCCCGTTTTTGCTCGTTTTTCTTTCTTTCAGTTTTATTCTTTTTATTTCCGTAGGGGAAGGAATTTTTGTACTTGTGTATTATGCGCTACTCACTCAAATTTACGCTGTGTAAAATTTGAGAACACACCAGTTTTTTCGTTAGTTTCTTCGTTACTTTACAAATAAATTTGGGCTATAGATTTGAATATTAGGGGGGGGATAAAGTATAGTGGTTTTGCATGCAAAATGTGTTTGGTACAATTATTCTGTATATTAGATAGATCGATAGTGAAGCGTATTTTAAAGCCAATTATACGGCCATGAACATAGTAAAATAACATAAATGAAAGGCACAAATAACATAAACTTTGATCAACAATCATCATAAAACAGTTAAATTAAACACTACATTAACCTATCAATAGTACTTAATACTTGGAAAAGACACTTAAATGAAACTTTACATTTACTTTATACTGATTTTTTTTTTTTTTTTTTTTTTTTTTTTTTTTTTTTGGTTAACAAAATTTCCAGATACCTCGCTGTTCTTCTGTAAGGCCGTACATTTGGCTTTAAAATACACTTCTCTATCTATCTATCTGATATGCAGAATACTTGTACTAAACACCTTTTGCATGCAGACCCGCTATACTTTACCTAAACTGGTGAAGTTCCTTTCCCCTACGTAAAAAAAAATAAAATAAAATTCAAATAAAATTCTCAAATTTGGAAAGCCTTATTTTCCACGGGGAGGTATTTTCCGGAGGGGGGGGGGGCATTTAACCGTTTTTTCCGCGAGGGTATTTTCCGGGGTATTTTCCGCGGGGTATTGTCCGTGGAGGGTATTTTCTGGGAGGGTTAATTGCCAGGGGAGGTAAACTGATAGAACCATAGTCATGAAAATGATTTGGAGTATTTAATCCCACCCCCTCTCACATCCGTGCAGGGGATTTCTACATGTCCCTTGCTGGTAAAAAAAAGTTAACTTGTGCTCGCGTCAAAATTATACGAAACCCTAGAGAATAATGTAATTTCGAGTAGCCCTGGGTCTAAAGGTTTACATGATTACATGGACTACATGATTCTTTTGGGTTTCCTATAATTTTGACGCAAGCACAAGTTAACTTTTTACCAGCAAGGGACATGTAGAAATCCCCTGCACGGATGTGAGAGGGGGTGGGATTAAATACTCCAAATCATTTTCATGACTATGGTTCTATCAGTTTACCTCCCCCTGGCAATTAACCCCTCCCAGAAAATACCCTCCACGGACAAGACCCCCGCGGAAAATACCCCCGGAAAATACCCTCGCGGAAAAAACGGTTAAATGCCCCCCCCCCTCCGGAAAATACCTCCCCGTGGAAAATAAGGCTTTCCAAAATTTGAGAATTTTCTTTGAGTTTTATTAAGATAATTTCTTAAACCACATTGGCCTAACATCACATAAAGAAAGAAAAACGAGCAAAAATGGGGTTTTTATAGGCTAAATGAAAATACTGAAAAAACAAAGCGACTTCTTCGGCACTGTCCTTGGATACATTATTTCGTTTCGCGCTGAAGAAGAGAGGCGCTTGTCCTCTCGAAATATTCGCTTTGTGTTTTCATTATTTTAATTTGGCCTATAAAAACCCCGGTTTTGCTCGTTTTTCTTTCTTTCAGTTTTATTCTTTTTATTTCCGTAGGGGGAGGGAATTTTGGAACGTGTGTATTATGAGCCACTCACTCAAGTTTACGCTGTGTAAAATTCGAGAACACACCGGTTTTTTCGTTAGTTTCTTCTTTACTTTACAAATAAATTTGGGATATATATTTGAATATGAGGGGGGGGATAAAGTATAGTGGTTTTGCATGCAAAATGTGTTTGGTACAATTATTCTGTATATTAGATAGATCGATAGTGAAGCGTATTTTAAAGCCAATTATACGGCCATGAACATAGTAAAATAACATAAATGAAAGGCACAAATAACATAAACTTTGATCAACAATCATCATAAAACAGTTAAATTAAACACTACATTAACCTATCAATAGTACTTAATACTTGGAAAAGACACTTAAATGAAACTTTACATTTACTTTATACTGATTTTTTTTTTTTTTTTTTTTTTTTTTTTTTTTGGTTAACAAAATTTCCAGATACCTCGCTGTTCTTCTGTAAGGCCGTACATTTGGCTTTAAAATACACTTCTCTATCTATCTATCTGATATGCAGAATACTTGTACCAAACACCTTTTGCATGCAGACCCGCTATACTTTACCTAAACTGGTGAAGTTCCTTTCCCCTACGTAAAAAAAAATAAAATAAAATTCAAATAAAATTCTCAAATTTGGAAAGCCTTATTTTCCACGGGGGGGGGTATTTTCCGTGAGGAGGGGGGGTATTTTCAGCGGTTTTTTCGGGGGGTATTTTCCGCAGGGATGTATTTTCTGAGGGGGGTAATCAAGGGGGGGGGGGGGTAAACGCAGGCCACCCTCTTGGATACGTATCAGTGTTCTTCATAATTTTTGCAGTCTTCTGACAAAACTGCATTACGGAAGCAAAAATGCGAATAGAGGCTTCAAGGAGCTAGTTTTCATGGATGGACTGTCGGAATTATTGAAGCGTGGAGTTATTAGATTATTGAAGCCAATGAATTGAAGTTTATCGAAGCTAAATTAAATTCAAGAGTAAATTTCGTTGGTTTAATTTTTTAGAGGTATCTTGGGGCATGAATTACCAAATATGAATCCGAAAACATACCTTTTATTAAACTTTAGGTTTATTTTTATAGTCTAATTGGTAGGGTACTAGTCTGTTAAACGAAGCGTACCAAAGAAGTGAAGTACTGTTAATCCTAATGAAATATACCAAAATATGATGGTAATATAATGCGCTAGAAATAAAATTATGGAAACTACGACAAAGAATTATGAAAAGCAGGCCGCACAGAACGCATTATATTAAATATCGGTACCTATTTAGAATCCAGTAAACACGCGAGAAGGGAAGTTCGTTAATGCCAATGAAATAAAACAAAATATGATGAAAACATAACAGTTCAGAAACAAATTTGGGCTATATATTTGCACACTAGGCGGGGGCAGCTACCCCCCTCCTCCCTAGACCTTCAAATTTAAATTAGATATGGTTTAAAAAGCAGATGGTTTGGAAAAAGCATTTGATAAAACTCCATCACACTATCGACTGTAGCAATGGCAATTACCAAAGAGTAAAACAACAAAATAAAGAGTAAAACTCCTTTCAATTCTCCTTTCAGTCTCGAAAAGACTATTCGAGGGCAGCAATGGCAATATAATACTTCATTTTAAATAAAAAGACAATCAGCCCCAAATCAAAATTTGAGTCAGCGAGGATACGCTATACGGTATGTGTAGCCAGTTTGGTCTCAGAACTTATTTAAATATCAGACATGCACCGAAACTTGACTCGAGAGTAAATTATGTGTAAATTTCTCAATTTCGAGGGTAGCAATGGCAATATAATACTTCATTTTAAATAAAAAGACAATTAGCCCCAAGCCAAAATTTGAGTCAGCGAGGATTTTCTATTAAACAAGGCCCCACCCCCCAAAAAAAGATAAATATCCTTAAATAAAACGAAAAGAAGATAAGAACTAATTTTTTTTTTCGTTCAACAACTTCTGTTGAAATAATACTTTCATGAAACTAAAATGCATGGACGAGCGCACGACTTTTTTTTTTAGAGGTGGGGGGGATATTTTGTTTACATACCTTTTTTATAAATTTCAAACCTCTCGCGATAACAAAACCGATAGAGATTACTCTGCTGGACAAGTTCCACAGCAGCAAACAGTCCCGCACGCAACTGAATTCCCTAAACAGCCCAATCTCATAGAGACAATTCCCTTGTAACAACTCCCTCTAGTGGCTTTTCAACTTCGTTTGAAATTTTCTATGTTAAGCCGTTAAGTTAGGTAGCATCAAGCACAGGCTTTCTCACTCAAACAACTCCTTTCAAACTAGGCTAAGCTCATATAAAAAATCCATAAACCATCCTAATAAGCGTCTAAAATCATTACAGTCATCGAAAAGTATCAAAGATTAAAATTTGAATAGAGACGGAGGTTCAAGCGTGAAAGGCTATGTAGGAAAACGTTATAAAGTTATATCCAAAATTTACTAATTACTCCTCCAGAAATTTCATTTTGTTACTTCTTTGTTAACTTCCTCATTAATTAGATTATTATTAATTAATTAATTAATAAAATATATTAATCCTTCAGAAATTTTATTTTGTTACTTCTGTGTTAGATTCTTCATTAATTAATTTATTATTAATTAATTAACAAAATTTATTAATTGCTCCTCCAGAAATTTCATTTTGTTACTTCTGTGTAATATCCCATAACGTTACATAAACTTACATAATGTAGAAATCTATGCATAGCTCAAGTCAATTTAGCCATGCTTACGTAAGATTACCTAACATGGCATACAATCTTAAGTTATGTTAATATGAAAGGTTTTGCCGCGTTTTGTGAAAGTATTATCAAGCAAATGATGTGTATCATAATTAAATAAAAAAAACAAGTTTTTTAAACTGAAAGTAAGGAGCGACATTAAAAATTGAAACGAACAGAAATTATTCCGTATATGAAAGGGGCTGTCCCCTCCTCAATGCTTTGCTCTTTACGCTAAAGTTTTTTATTGTTTTAAAAAATAAATTTATGAGACAGAGTCAAACTTTAGCATAAAGAGCAAGGCGTTGAGGAGGGGACAGTCCCTTTCATATACGGAATAATTTCTGTTCGTTTTAAGTTTTAATGTCGCTCCTTACTTTCAGTTTAAAAAAATTATTTTTTTATTTAATTTCTGATCGTTTTTTAGTTAATGCAGCTTTTGTTTTGGCTCGCCGTCATTGAATAAGTAAACAAATTTGCATAAAAATTTTACTTTTCTTTTGCAAAATGGCTGTCTCTAAATTTGGTTCTGACGTAATTTACAAATTAACTTACGTAACGAACTTCTATATTCGTATATTTTTCGTCTGGCAAAAAATACAAAGTTGCAGATTTTTGCAGATATGAGCTTGAAACCTATGTTGTAGGGTTTTCTGATACGCTGGATCTGACGGTGTGATTTTTATTAAAATTCTTTCACTTTTAGGGGATTTTTCCCCCCTCTTTAGAAAATCAGGTAAATATTCTCAGGCTTGTAGGCTTTGATGAGTAATACTAAACTTAATAAAATTCATACATTTAGAATCAGCATTATAAGCCCACTCTTTTGATAAATTTATTGACATCAAAGTTCCGTTTTTAAAAGTTTCGATTAATATTGCGCCGTATCGCTTGTTTTTTTTTTATTGTTTTTTTTTTTATTAAGGAGATTTTATTAAGTATATTATGGGGTTCTCCCCTTATTAAATAACACGCTCTTTTCGTTAAGATTTAAAAAACAATTTAATTAAAAAAACCCTGAAACACAAAGGCCGTTTAATGAGAACAGATAGCTTTTTTGAAAGAACTAAAAAAACTGTATCTTAAAGAGTGAGGCATCCACTTGGTGGAGCAGCTCCTTATATACATGATAATTTATTTTCATTTTAAGTTTTAATGTTGCTTCTTACTTTCAGTTGAAAAAACTTGTTTTTTTAATTTAATTTCTGATCGTTTTTTAAATAATGCTTGGAAATCCGGCGCCCCCTTCATAGAAATGTCCCTTACCCCAAAGAAACATCCTCCACGGAAAGATTCTCCCGAGTAACCCCCTCCTCCAGCCCCCCCCCCGCCAGAAAAAAATTCTTCCTGAAAATGTCTGTATGCTTCCCAATAACCAATACAATATGTAAGCAATGGGCAAAGTTCATAACTTGCAGCCCTTCCCCTGGGGAGTGTTGGGGATTAAGTCATCGTAAAAGACATATTTATTAGATTTTTGACTATGCTGAACAAAATGGCTATCTAAAAATTTTAATTGGGTGACTTTGAGAAACAAATGAGCGTGGGAGGGGGCCTAGTTGCCCTCCATTTTTTTGGTCACTTAAAAAGGGCACCAGAACTTTTAATTTCAGTTCCAATGAGCCCTCTTACGATATTCTAGGACCACTGGGTCAATACGATTACCCCTGGGGAAAAAATAAAAAATAAAAAAAACACGCACCCGTGATCTTTCTTCTGGCAAAAAATGCAAAATTCCACATTTTTGTAGATAGGAGCTTGAAACATCTACAGTAGGGTTCTCTGATACGCTGAATATAATGGTGTGATTTTCATTAAGGTTCTATAACTTTTCGGGGGTTTTTCCCCCTTTTTTCGAAAATCAGCCAAATTTTCTCAGGCACGTAACTTTTGATGGGTAAGATTAAACGTGATGAAATTTATATATTTGAAATCAGAATTAAATTCTGATTCTTTTGATGTATCTATTGGTATCAAAATTCCGTTTTTTAGAGTTTCGGTTACGATTGAGCCGGGTCGCTCCTTACTTACAGTTCGTTACCACGAACTGTTTGATTGACGCTTTTATTAAATACAAAACTAAAATTAAACCCCTCCCCTCATCAACTCAAAAAGGTTTAAATGATAAGCTTGCGTTGCTTCGATGCTGTTAAAGTTATTGTACTAAATTAATCAAATTTTCTCTGAGCAACGAATGTTTTTGTTTGAACCCTTAGAGGGGTAGAAGTGATATTCTTCATTTTTCCTTTTATGATGAATAGTTCTTACTGCTATTAAATAAAAAAACGAGTTTTTTGAACTGAAACTATGGAGCAACATTAAAACTTAAAACGAACAGGAATTATTACGTATATAAGGGGGTTCGCCCCCTCATCAATACCTCGCTCTTTACACTAAAGTTTCGATTTTGAGTATATACCAAGGTTCCATTTCTGAGGGGCCCCCGTACCAAACAGGTTTTTCTATTAGGTAAACAGGTCATCACACTCTTTCAAGGAATATACATGTTTTTTTTAGAGAAAGTTCGCGGTTTGTCCAATATAATAACTTGATTAGTCAGTTTTCTAAAAAAAAAAAAAAAACTTTTCATGCTACAATTTACTTAATTTAAAAAAAAAACCCGATATAATTGTTATGATATAATACTGGTTTCGCTTCATGGGTTCATTAATAGAAGGACTAATGTTTATGAAAAGGGTAATTACTTCTTTAGTTTACGAGATTTGCGAATTTTTTTGCGAAAAGATATTTGCGTAGACGCTTACAAGGGACATTGCTAGAAAGTATTCAATAGCTTAATTGAAAAGTAACGATAGAATGAAATTGTGACTTGACCTAGCTTTACCTCGCCGATGTGGTATTTATAATACGTAATTAAATTTTGAAAAATTTTGTAAATTTAAAAAGAAAGGGATTAAAAGTGGTAGGAGGGGGGGGGGTCGCAGCGAGGGGTGAGTGGCACGAGGGGTCAGTTACAGGGGATACAGTTGCACGGAGGGTTTCGGTTATACACGGGTTCAGTTACACGGGGGGTTCAGGTGCATGGGGGGAACCCCTTTTTTTTTCGTAAATCGGGCTCCCTGTTTTCAAAATCCCTTTTTCTTCTGAGGCTTGGAGCATTTGGTGACTAGATATACGGGGTTTCAGTTATACAGGGGTTCAGTTACATGGGATTGGTGGTTGTTATAATACACAAGTTCTATTTGAACAGTGTTGTGAGATCCCCTACCACATCCCCAAACGACTCCGATTCACCCACCCCATGTATTAGCGAAGTTACTCTGTGGTCGTTATAATACACAAGCTTTAGTTTACGAGATTTGGGGACTTGAGTTGCACGAGAGTTCAGTTACATATGGATTCACTTACACGGGGGTTTAGTTAAATCTTCGTCTGAAAAATAGGAGTTCACACTTAAAAAAGTTCTATTAAGAGCTATTTTTATGGAAATGGTTCATTTTTGAACCAAAACTATGCTTTTCTGACTGAAGATACACATTTGAATCAGAAAAGGTGAAAATGTACACATCTAAAACAGAAAAGTGTGTTTTGACTATATTTTCTATAATTTAGTCTGAAAAATAGGACTTCAAACTTAAAAAGTTATATTATGAGATTTTTTATCGAAATGGTTCATTTTTGAACCGAAACTATGCTTTTGTGACTGAAGATATACATTATAATCAGAGAAATTGTTTTTTAAAAATATGCTAAAAGATGATTCCCGTGAAGCTATTGTAGTTTTCTATAAAAAATAAATGATTTTTTCAAAATCAAAGAAAATGGCCCCATCTTTAGCAAATATAGCCTTAGCTAGTTAAAAATGCGCATAAATTCTTGATTTTCAATCTAACTTAACTTGTAGGAATAGGACTTTATTCAAACAAGTAAATCGGCTTTATTTAAAATATATTAATTGCACAAAAAAGACTATTATTTTTCATTGTTTTTCCTTCCAGGTGCTAAGGTCTCCATCTCGCTTTCAGTTAGTTTTTTTCTAAGTATACGATAGTAACGATTATGACACCTACATACTTCATAGTATCCATCATGAGTTATATAATGATCATCATCCAATCTAGGCTCCCGATCTAAAAAAAAAACAAAAACAATTCAAAATAGAACTAGATCTTAACTAAAAATTGTTAGTGGTAGTGTTACAATTGTTACCATGTAGAACTACAGAATGATTTAAAACTGTATTAAAAGTTCAGAAACACATCTATACTATTTTCTAACAAACAGGGGTTCAGTTACATGGGGTCGGTGGTCGTTATAATACAAATGTTCTATTTTAATAGTGTTTTGAGATCCCCTCCCCCACCCCCCAAGGACTCCGAATGCCCCACCCCCCAACTCAGCCCATGTATTAGCGAAGTTACTCTGCGGTCGTTATAATACACAAGCTTTAGTTTACGAGATTTGGGGGCTTGAGTTGCACGAGAGTTCAGTTACATACAGATTCAGTTACACGGGGGTTTAGTTAAATTTTCGTCTGAAAAATAGGAGTTCACACTTAAAAAAGTTCTATTAAGAGTTATTTTTATGGAAATGGTTCATTTTTGAACCAAAACTATACTTTTCTGACTGAACATACACATTTGAATCAGAAAAGGTGAAAATGTACACATCTAAAACAGAAAAGTGTGTTTTGACTATATTTTCTATAATTTAGTCTGAAAAATAGGACTTCACACTTAAAAAGTCCTATTAAGAGCTTTTTTTTTTTTTTTTTTTTTTTTTTTTTTTTTTTTATGGAAATGGTTCATTTTTGAACTGAAACTATGCTTTTGTGACTGAAGATATACATTATAATCAGAGAAATTGTTTAAAAATACGCTAAAAGATGATTCCCGTGAAGCTATTGTAGTTTTCTATAAAAAATAAATGATTTTTCAAAATCAAAGACACGAGGGTTTAGTTAAATTTTCGTCTGAAAAAATAGGAGTTCACGCTTAAAAAAGTTCTATTAAGAGCTATTTTTATGGAAATGATTCATTTTTGAACTAAAACTATGCTTTTCTGACTGAACATACACATTTGAATCAGAAAAGGTGAAAATGTACACATCTAAAACAGAAAAGTGTGTTTTTACTATATTTTATATAATTTATTCTTAAAAATATGACTTAACACTTAAAAAATTTATTTTAAGAGCTTTTTTTTTCCGGTTTTATTTCAGCAAATTGTGTTTAAAAAAAAAAAAAATAATTGAATTATTTAATGATATTCAGGGGTTGTGATTTTAAAATTTAAGATTTTGTTTCAGTCAATCGTGTATATTCCCCAAAAAATAATTTTCAGACAGTCAACTTCAGACTAACAAGAATTTTTTTTTTAACTGAAGTGGAAAATTTTGATATTATTTTGGGAAAATAGAATTGATCAATAACTTATTTCATTTTCATTAAGAAAATTCAGAATCAAAGTTGAACTTTTCTTCTTCCAGGAAAATATTTGGAACAGAACTGTAAATTTTTTCATCTCTTTGAGAAAAATCTGAATTGAAGTGGAAAATTTTATATTATTTTAGGAAAATAGAATTGATCAATAACTTATTTCATTTTCATTGAGAAAATTCAGAATCGAAGTTGAACTTTTTTAGTCTTCGCGATTTTTGTACTAACCATGAGTTTTGTAACAGCAAGCGAGCAAGCTATTAATTGGTTTTTAGAGTTTTTCGGTTACTATTGAGCCGTGTCGATCCTTACTTACAGTTCGTTACCACGAACACAATAAATTGTTTCATCCAATCGTGTATCTCCCCCGAAAAAATACTTTTCAGGCAATCAACTTCAGACTAACTTTTTTTTTTTAACTGAAGTGGAAAATTTTGATATTATTTTGGGAAAATAGAATTGATCAATAACTTATTTCATTTTCATTAAGAAAATTCAGAATCAAAGTTGAACTTTTCTTCTTCCAGGAAAATATTTGGAACAGAACTTTAAATTTTTTCATCTCTTTGAGAAAAAATCTGAATTGAAGTGGAAAATTTTATATTATTTTAGGACAATAGAATTGATCAATAACTTATTTCATTTTCATTGAGAAAATTCAGAATCGAAGTTGAACTTTTTAGCCTTCGCGATTTTTGTATTAACCAGGAGTTTTGTAACAGCAAGCTATTAATTGGTTTTTAGAGTTTTTTCGGTTACTATTGAGCCGTGTCGATCCTTACTTACAGTTCGTTACCACGAACACAATAAATTGTTTCAGCCAATCGTGTATCTCCCCCGAAAAAATACTTTTCAGACAATCAACTTCAGACTAACCAGAATTTTTTTTTAACTGAAGTGGAAAATTTTGATATTATTTTTGGAAAATAGACTTGATCAATAACTTATTTCATTTTTCATTCAGAAAATTCAGAATCGAAGTTGAACTTTTCTTCTTCCGGGAAAATATTTGGAACAGAACTTTTAATTTTTTCATATCTTTGAGAAAAATTTGAGTTTAAACTATTGAAGTTTCTATAAATTTAAGTTAAAAAAAGCTGCTCACCAAGTTTAGCGAAATAAAAACGTCTATTTGCAGCATTCCCCTTCATCTTCCAAATTGTAAGAAGGAACTGAATGTATATCATCCCATTCTTAAGGCATTTTATACCTTATATCTTGGAAATTAAGTCTCTCTCTTCTTATGAGATTCAAACACTTAATACCCACAAGCATATGCGGGTCAAATTTTATCTTAAAGTGTCAACGTATCTGATAGAATAATTTAAGTCTTATGATCAATTTCATAAAACCTATAATTTTCACCTTTTTCTCCATTAAGCATCAATTACTTCAAGAAATTAATTCCACATTTTTGCAGATAGGAGCTTGAAACTTCCGAAGTAGGGTTATTGGTTTTTAGAGTTTCGGTAACTATTGAGTAGTGTCGCTCCTTACTTACAGTTCGTTAGCACAAACACAAAAAATGTTATCACTCTTAACATTTAAATCTTGGCAAATCCAAAACACCTGTGCAGTGATTTTTGCAAGTGCGTTTAGGTGTTAAATTCCAATTAATAGGCACGTAACGTATCTAAAACAGAAAAGTGTGTTTTGACTATATTTTCTATAATTTAGTCTGAAAAATAGGACTTCACACTTAAAAAATTCTATTAAGAGCTTTTTTTTTCCGCTTTTATTTCAGCCAATTGTGTTTTTGATATTATTTTGGGAAAATAGACTTGATCAATAACTTATTTCATTTTCATTAAGAAAATTCAGAATCAAAGTTGAACATTTCTTCTTCCAGGAAAATATTTGGAACAGAACTGTAAATTTTTTCATCTCTTTGAGAAAAATCTGAATTGAAGTGGAAAATTTTATATTATTTTAGGAAAATAGAATTGATCAATAACTTATTTCATTTTCATTGAGAAAATTCAGAATCGAAGTTGAACTTTTTTAGTCTTTGCGATTTTTGTATTAACCATGAGTTTTGTAACAGCATGCGAGCAAGCTATTAATTGGTTTTTAGAGTTTTTCGGTTACTATTGAGCCGTGTCAATCCTTACTTACAGTTCGTTACCACGAACACAATAAATTGTTTCAGCCAATCGTGTATCTCCCCCGAAAAAATACTTTTCAGACAATCAACTTCCGACTAACTTTTTTTTTAACTGAAGTGGAAAATTTTGATATTATTTTGGGAAAATAGAATTGATCAATAACTTATTTCATTTTCATTAAGAAAATTCAGAATCAAAGTTGAACTTTTCTTCTTCCAGGAAAATATTTGGACCAGAACTTTAAATTTTTTCATCTCTTTGAGAAAAAATCTGAATTGAAGTGGAAAATTTTATATTATTTTAGGAAAATAGAATTGATCAATAACTTATTTCATTTTCATTGAGAAAATTCAGAATCGAAGTTGAACTTTTTAGTCTTCACGATTTTTGTATTAACCAGGAGTTTTCTAACAGCAAGCGAGCAAGCTATTAAAGCTGATAGAACATTACCAATTCTAAAATTCGCGCTCGACTTATGTTAATTTCTGCCCGTTTTGAGTCTGACTCGGTTAAACCACTGTTTGCAATCCATTTCTCCGTTGAGAGGACCTGTTTGACTAGTTGCTTTACAAGTTTTTTTTGATAACTTGATAGGTGATTAGGATTTGAATAATGACTTCAGGAAAGAGTTTGTTACTTGCTTACAATAGAACTATTCTAAAGAACAAGGACGGTTTAAGCTTAAATATATTTATTGATTAAATGTATTCACATATATCAAAAATAAAATCGAATAATAGCCCACTTGTTAAATTGTCACAAATCTGTATCTATCAATAAATGAAAACTATAATTACAATAACTTTTTTTTTTTTGAAGGATGGAGGAGGGATTTTTCCGTGGATAAATAACTTATTTAATTTTAATTTCGAACATTAAGAATCGAAGTTTAACTTTTTAGTATTAGCGATTTTTTTATTAAACAGGATTTTTCTAACAGCAAGCGAGCAAGCTATTAAAGCTGATAGAACATTACCAATTCTAAAATTCGCGCTCGACTTATGTTAATTTCTGCTCGTTTTGAGTCTGACTCGGTTAAACCACTGTTTGCAATCCATTTCCCCGTTGAGAGGACCTGTTTGACTAGTTGCTTTACAAGTTTTTTGATAACTTGATAGGTGATTAGGATTTGAATAATGACTTCAGGAAAGAGTTTGTTACTTGCTTACAATAGAACTATTCTAAAGAACAAGGATGGGTTAAGCTTAAAGATATTTATTGCTTAAATGTATTAACATATATCAAAAATAACAAAAAATAATCGACCCCTCGTTAAAATGTCAAAAAGCCACATCTATAAATAAATGAACCCCAACATGAACCTAAATTTTTTTTTTTTAAGGGGGAGGGAGGGATTTTTCCGTGGAGATGGAGGTCAGATTTACTGTAATTATTTATAAAACGATAATAAAATAAATTAAAAAAAGTATTTTCAACTGAAAGTAAGGAGCAAAATTAAAACTTAGAACGAAGAGAATTATTAAGTATACGAAGGGATCCCCCCCCCCGCCCGAGCCCCCAGGGTCCGAAAGCCTACCACGAGTGGGAAAATCTAAGTATCAAAATGAATAAATTCTTTATCAACACCTTTTGTCGGATAGTGCAGGATAAAATTGATAAAATCTAAGTATCAGAGCGAATAGATTCTTTATCAACATGCTTTGTCATATATGTCGGTTAACATTATCAAAACCTAAGTTTCAGAGTGCCTAAGTGTATATATCAACGTCTATTGTCAGATACATGGGATAACATTGAAAAAATCTAAGTATCAGAGGAAATATATTTTATCTATCAACATCTTTGTCAGATAAATCGTATAAAATTGACTAAATCTAAATATCAGATTGAATAAATTCTTTATCAACATCCTTTGTCGGATACGTTGGATAGCATTGTCAAAATCTGTGTTAGAGTGACTAAATTCTTTATCAACTTCCATTGTCTGATACATCAGATAACATTCACAAAATTTAAGTATCAGAGTGAATAAATTCTTTATCGTCGTCTTTCATCAGATATGCTTGATAAAATTGAAAAAAATATAAGTATCAGAGTGAATAAATTCTTTACTAACGTCTTTTGACAGATACTATTGATAACACTGATAAAATTTAAGTATTAGAGTGAATAAATTATTTATTAAAATTCTTTATCGATATTATTTGTCGGATAACATTGACAAAATCTATGTATTAGAATGAATAAATTCTTTATAAACATCTTTTGGTGGATACATCAGATAACATTCAAGAAATCTAAGAATCAGAGTGAATAAATTCTTTATCATAGTCCTTTGTCAGATATGCCTGATAAAATTGAGAAAATCTAAGCATCAGAGTCAATAAATTCTTTATCAATGAGTTTTGACAGATACTTTTGATAACACTGATAAAATTTAAGTATCAGAGTGAACCAGTTCTTTATGACAATTTTTTATCGATATCATTTGTCGGATATATCTGACAACATTGACAAAATCTTTTCAATAGAATAAATAAATTCGTTATCAACCTTTTTTGTTAGCTTGGTTGAGATAAAGTTGATAAAATCCAAGTATCAGAGTGAATAGATTCTTTATCAAGATCTTTTGCCGGAAATGTAAGTTAAAATCATCAAAACCTAAGTGTCAGAGTGATTAAATTAAGTATCAACATCTATTGTCAGATAAATGGGATAACATTGACAAAATATAAGTATCAGAGTGAATAAATTTTTCTATCAATATCTTTGTCGGTTAAATGGGGTAAAAATTGACAAAATCTAAGTATCAGATTGAATAAATTCTGTATCAACATCTTTTGTCGGATACGTCAGATAACATTGTCAAAATCTAAGTATCAGAGTGAATGAATCCTTTATCAACTTCTTTTGTCTGTTACATCAATTAACATTCACAAAATCTAAGTATCAGAGTGAATAAATTCTTTATCAACATCCTTTGTTAGATATGTAGGTTAAAAATACCAAAATCTATGTGTCCGAAAGATCAAATACTTCGTCAACATCAGTTGTCGGATAAACTAGAATAGCATTATTATAATCTAACTATCCGGGTGAATAATGACTTATATCACCATATTTGTCAGATACATCAGACAAAACTGACTAAATCTAAGTATCAGAGTGAATAAATTCTTTATCAATGTCTTTTGACAGATACATAGGATAACACTGACAAAACTTAAGTATCAAAGTGAACAAACTCTTTATTAACATTCTTTATCGATATCATTTGTCGGATATGTCGGATAACAATGTCAAAATATAATTATTAGAATGAATAAATTCTTTATCATAATCTTTTGTCGGATACGTCTGATAAAATTGAGAAATTCCAAGTATCAGAGTGAATAAATTTTTTGTAAATGTCTTTTACCGATACTTTTGATAACACCGACCAAATCTAAGTATCCGGTCGAATAAGTTATTTATCAACTTCCTTCGTCGGATACATCAGATATCTCTCACAGATTCCGAATGTATAAACGAATTATTTATTTTTCATCCTCTTTTGTCCGATTTGCTTTATAGAATAGATACGATATAAGCATCAGAGTGAATAAGTTCTGTATCAATGTATTTTGACAGATGCTTTTGGTAACACTGATAAAATTTAAGTATCAGAGTGAGAAAAATCTTCATTAACATTCTTTATAGATATAATTTGTCAGATAAGTCAGATAATATTTCAAAATCTATGTATCAGATTGAAAAAATTCTCTATCAAATGCTTTCTCGGATACATTGGATAACATTAAAGAAATATAAGTATCAGATTGAATAATTTTTATCATCATCTTATTTGTCAAATATATTGGATAAAATTGATAAAATATAAGCATCAGATTCAATAAATTCTTTATCAACATCCTTTGTTGGATACGTTGGATAACATTGACAAAATATAAGTATCAGAGTGTATCACCGTGATTAAATTCTTTATCAACATCTATTGACGGACACATAGGATAACATTGAGTAAATTTAAGTATCAGAATGAGTGAATCCTTTATCAACATCTTTTGTCGGTTATGTTGTATAAAATTGACAAAAACTAAGTAACAGAGCAAATAAATTCTTTATCATCGTCAAATGCCGGATACATCGGTTATCCGGATAATATTGACAAAATCTAAGCATCAGATTGAATAAATTCTTTATCAGCATCTTTTGTCAAATATGTCGGATAACATTGTCAAAATGTAAGTATCAGAGTGAATAAATTCTTTATCAACATCTTTTTTGGATACATAGGATAACATTCACAAAATCTAAGTATCAAAGCGAATAAATCAATCATCATCATCATTTCTCAGATACGCTTGATAAAATTGAAAAAACTCCAAGTATCAGAGTGAATAAATTGCTTATAAATGTCTTTTGACAGATATATTTAATAACATTGACACAATCTAAATACCAGAGTGAATAAATTCTTTATTAACAGTTTTTCTCGACATCATTTGTCGGATAGCATTGACAAAATCAATGTATTATAGTGAATAAATTCTTCATCAACATCCTTTGTCAGATACGTCGGATAAAATTGACAAAATCTAAACATCAGAGTGAACAAATTCATTTTCCACATCATAAGCTGGATACATCGGATAATATTATAAAAATCTAAGTATCAGAGTGATTAAATTCTATATCAAATTCCTTTGTCGGATACATAAGATAACATTGACAAAATCTAAGTATCAGAGTGATTAAATTCTACATCAACATCCTTTTCTCGGATACACAAGATAAAATTGACAAAATCTAAGAGTCCGAGTGAATAATTTTTTTATCAACATCTTTTGTTAGATACATTGGATAAAATTGACAAAAATATAAGTATCAGAGTGAATAAATTCGTTATCAACGTCTTTATCGTATATATAAGATAACATTCATAAAATCTAAGTTTTATTAATTTTGAGTTTATGCATCGTTACGTTTAATTTAGGTTAGACTGGTTATAGATGGCAGCAGACCCGCTCAGACACACAGTCATAGTGAGAAAGACATGCAAAAAGTTAGGTTAATTTAGGTTCACTTACAGTTGTGCGCCACTCTAACTGAACTTAGATTAACATAACTATTTGCATTTCTCCCTCACTATGACTGTGTTTATTCACTCTGATACTTAGTTTTTGTCAATGTTATCAAAGGTATCTGACAATAGATGTTGATACAGAATTTCATCACTCTGACACTTAGGTTTTGATAATGTTAACCGACATATCGAGCAAAGGATGCCGATAAAGAATCTATTCGCTCTAATACTTAGATTTTATCAATTTTATCCCGACCTATCCGACAAAAGTTGTTGATAAAGAATTTATTCATTTTAATCCATAGATTTTGTCGATGTTATCCGACGTATCCGACAAATGTTAATAAATATCGATACAGAATGTTAATAAAGAATTTGTTCACTCTGATATTTAAATTTTATCAGTATTATCAAAAGTATCTTTTAAAAGACATTGATTCAGAATTTATTCACTCTGATACTTAGATTTTCTCAGTTTTATCAAGCATATCTGACAATGGACGATGATAAAGAATTTAATCACTCTGAAACTTAGATTTTGTGAATATTATCTGATGTATCCGACAAAAGATGTTGATAAAGAATTTATTCATTCTAATGCATATATTTTTTCAATTTTATCCGACGTATCCGACAAATAATATCGATAAAAAATGTTAATAAAGAATTTGTTCACTCTGATACTTAAATTTTATCAGTGTTATCGAAAGTATCTGTCAAAAGGCATGAATAAAGAATTTATTCACTCTGATGCTTAGATTTTCTCAATTTTATCAGGCATATCTGACAAAGGACGATGATAAAGAATTTTTATTCACTCTGATACTTAGATTTCTTGAATGTTATCTGATGTATCCGACGAAAGAAGTTGATAAAGAATTTATTCACTATGATACTTAGATTTGAGTAGTGTTATCAAACGTATCTGTCAAAAGACATTGATAAAGAATTGATTCACTCTGATACTTGGATTTTGTGAATGTTATCTGATGTATCATACAGAGGAAGTTGATAAGAAATTTATTCACTCTAATACATAGATTTTTACAGTGTTATCCAACGTATCCGACAAAGGATGTTGATAGGGAATTTATTCAATCTCATACTTAGATTTAGTCAATTTTATCCGATGTATCTGACAAAGATGTTGTAATAAAAATTTATTCACTCTAATACTCAGATTTTTTTTCAATGTTATCCCATGTATCTGACAATTGATCTTGATAAAGAGTTTCATCACTCTGACACTTAGGTTTCGATAATGTTAACCGACATATCCGGCAAAGAATGTTGATAAGGAATCTATTCGCTCTGATACTTAGATTTTATTAATTTTATCCTGACCTATCCGACAAAAGATGTTGATAAAGAATTTCTTCATTCTTATACTTAGATTTTCTCTATGTTAACCTATCTATCCGACATATGATGTATGCAAATTCCTTTTCTTACATTTCCGATGTTTTTAATAGACATTCTAAAGGTTTGATATGCTAGCATACTCTAAAAATAATGAAAAGATAACAATATAATGCATAATATATTTTTAATGAAATAATTTCATGTAGAATATCAATACAAAAAATATATTATTTTATATTATTAATATGAATGAACAACTTTGGACATTTTGAATCTGTTCCATAAAATAGTTCACCATGCTCTCTCTTGATATTGTACCTATTGTCTTCTCTTAGTTCGTAATCAGTAGAATAATCATTATTCCATTTTGAGTCATAGACAATATTTACTGGTGTGTCACCGACAGGTTCAATATACGCTTCGTCTTTAGTATTATTTGGCTCATTGACTGTTTGATCAATCTGGCAGTTTCACTGTCTATTACAACATTATTTTTACTCAGGTAACAGTCCCGGCACGTAGACAAGAAATGGTTTATGATATTAGTAGAAGAGTAGGCCTTTCTTTTCCTCTTTGCTTTCATTCGAATGCTAATACCTAAATGATGACGATAGGGTCTATCAATTGGTAGAATGTTACCATAACCAATAGCAAGAAGATGCCCCTCTTCATCAACTATTATTTTTATGTTGGCATTGTCTTTGAGTGCAATCATCTCTGGAAATGATACTTTCACGTTTCCCAGAATTAGTATAATGGAAATTCTTAGGTAGTCCAAAGAAATCTAAACTCTCACTGTCATGACAACGCACGCGTACGTTTCCAATAGTGCTACCAATTGCACTTGTTTCACAGGTCAAATACTTCTCCTTGTCAGAATTCAATGCTACAATGACACTACCGTGCAGGGTTGCCACCCTGACCTGGAAGAATTTACTAAATCTGAGAGGAAAAATTTACTAGATCACATCTGTTTTTACTAAATGCTCAAAAAAAAATTTTGCGCGTGCGGCTACACCGAACGCGCACCATCAAGCATCGATTTTTACTATAGAAGGATAATCAATACGATTTTCACAATCTTTTTTCCTTTTTTCTTTTTTTTTCTCTTTTCCTTTTTCTTTCGTTTTCTTAGTATGATTGAAAATTCCGGAAACCTACAAGTTCAAAAATCCTTTTTTTGGGTATTCACCTTCACCTTATCACCTTGGATAAGGGATTCACCTTATCACCTTGGGTGGTTGGCTTTTATTTTGATTCCAATAGATTCCCAATCATCATAAATCCAAGTGTCATTATAGCTTCATTTTTAGTTGGTAAGATTTGATAAACAGAAAGCTGATTTTGTCGACCTTTAGACACCGGAAGTGAAGTGTTTGTTAATGAAAATAGGTTACTCCTTGTCGGTCTCTGAGACAGACAAGCAAAATTGTAAATTGTAAAACAGACAAGAAAAAATTGTAAATTGTCATATGTTTAAGTTTATTTTTTCCCCTGAATTCATGGAAAATAAAAAAATGTTTTGTTTACTATAAATAATGACTTTTTACTACTTCTTACTAGATTTCGGTAAATTTACTAGATCCTCTAAATTTACTAGATTTTTTTTTACTAGATCTAGTAAAATCCTACTGACGGTGGCAACCCTGCTACCGTGTGAACATATTTTTACTGGGGGGTCATCCAAATGTTCAATATGCATTTCATCTTTGCTATTATTTGGTTCATTAACTGTTTCATCAATGGTAGTAACGTTTGCTGGCACTTTGATTTTCGTCGATTCATCTTTATAGTCCTCAGTGATATTTTATACCAATGCCCTTTTTACTTTTCCGGCAATTTCACTGTCTTTTACCAAATTATTTATACATAGGTAACAGTTCAGGCCCGTAGACAAGATATGGTTTCTGATATTAGTAGAAGGATAAGCATGGGCGTAGGCAGCATTTTGTGTAGAGGGGGCAGCCACTTCTGTGATGGAGGGGGAGGGGTCTTACTAATACTTCCTGAGTTCCTTTGAATATAGGTCTTAAGAAACTAGTCATTCTATATTTCGCTAAAACTCGGCCTTTAACATTTTCCATGTTCTACTTTTCCTGCAACAGCATAATATAAGAGACCAACTATCCAACTTCTAATTTCCAGAAAACATAAACACCACAAAAGCGATTTGACAAAAACCAAATTATGGTTAGATAACAGCTTCTTCTAACAATTAAATTCAAATGTTTACAGTTGGGTAAAATTAAATATCAAAATTGGTATGGGGGAGACCGGCCCACGTTTAGCCAAAGCAAACAGCTTCAATATAAAAACCTATGGGGCTTCTGGTGGATTATAAGAGCTCTGACAGATGGCAGTGTATGTTTTTAAAATGTCTGACCTCAATTAATACTTTTACCAAAAATATCAGATTGGATCAGGTTTAAAGGTGATTAACTTTGTAATTTTGTTCAATTTGGTCTGAAAGCCTGCGCCTAATTAAGAATAAAAGAAAACTCGAGTTGTAAACTCACATTGTAGTCTCTTATTATTTGCCTGATTTGGCAGCTTCCGAGACGTGCCATCTTCACCAGTTTGCTGTTAGTATTTTTTTCATCCTGCGGGATAGCGAACTCCCATGTTCGGCCACAATACTTGGGTTAAATTCTGCATGCTGTACCAAGGTGTCCAAATATGGGCTATGCTTGTAAAGGCTGTGTAAACAGCATATTTAAAGGTTGAAGGCAAGCTTAAAACCCAAAACTGTCTTAATTCTGGCGTTGTTTAATCCTGTCAGAACAGTAGGTGAACTGAAGTTCCATTTTTTTCTGTTAAATTTCATTCAAGATAAAATGCTTAAAAGTAAAAAAGAAGAGAAAAGAAAGAAAGGTGGCTGTGATCCAAAAGAAAATAAAACAGCAATTTTTTCTGTCTTATTCTACAAGAAGTCAGTTGGATTCTTTAGAAGTGCCATGGCTGTCCCCAAAGGAACGCTGCAAGACTACATAAAAAAAAGTTGAGAAGCTGATTATCCCTCTAAAAAGTCTGGACCTAACTTTCCTTACATCCTGTTACAACACATGATAAATATTTACAGAGGAACAAGAAAAAGGACTAAAAACTTACTTGAAGACGATAGCTAATATGCTTTCGACTGTATTCCCATAGAAGCGTTTAAATTTGCATACACTTATGCCATTATTAAGTACTGGGTAACAGATCTGCAAAGGCAGTGGAGACAGTGGAGGAATTACAGGTAAAGATTGGTACCGTGGTTTTATGGATTGCCTTAAAACTCTATCAGTAAAACCGCGAGAAAGTTTTTAGTCCTTTTTCTTGTTCCTCTGTAAATATTTATCATGTGTTGTAACAGGATGTAAGGAAAGTTAGGTCCAGACTTTTTAGAGGGATAATCAGCTTCTCAACTTTTTTTTATGTAGTCTTGCAGCGTTCCTTTGGGGACAGCCATGGCACTTCTAAAGAATCCAACTGACTTCTTGTAGAATAAGACAGAAAAAATTGCTGTTTTATTTTCTTTTGGATCACAGCCACCTTTCTTTCTTTTCTCTTCTGTTTTACTTTTAAGAATTTTATCTTGAATGAAATTTAACAGGAAAAAATGGAACTTCAGTTCACCTACTGTTCTGACAGGATTAAACAACGCCAGAATTAAGACAGTTTTGGGTTTTAAGATTGCCTTCAACCTTTAAATATGCTGTTTACACAGCCTTTACAAGCATAGCCCACAATAGGTCCAATAATATAGCGTATTTGCTCGCTTTATAGGTCCATAATATAGAGTATTTGTCCGTATTATACGATCCCCCCTAGTATATATAGATGGCTCACTACTGCCAAGAAAAAGAAAACTTATATAACATACAATAATTACTTTTAAAAAATAACATTGTGTCAATATTCTTCAGGTCAGGCAAATCATACAAATTGAAAAGTAATAAGAAAAATATGTAATAAAATTTAAAAGAAATCGCACTTAAAAGGCTTTAACCGTCCTCGGCCTCATCCAAATCTAAAGTATCCACTAGTGTCGAATTCTGACTGAAGGGATCTACTTGTATGTATTTCATGATAGCCCAAGTCAAATCGCTGGGGATCATCCAGTCATATACTTCACTTGACGACCTAAGAACAAGTTGCTTCGTTTTCATCAGCGAACGAAATACAGGAGGCATTTAGCCTATTCTGGTTTCTGGCTTTGATGCCCGACAGAGTCGAGAGCATTTTTTCTGCTGCAGAACGTGAATGTGGCTAGCAGCAGAGAGTCAGAAAGAAATTTGGCAAGTATGAAAAAAGTTCGTTTCAACTAACTTCTTTAAAAATGGACAAAGTTAACTAACAAACTTAGCAGCTGTTATGAGAGGCTGGGAAAATTTTCTGAAAACAAATCAAGCCAGCATACCAGTCTTGATTTCAAATAATTTGCCTTTCAAATCGAGTATCAAGATGAAGCCGAAAGAAAGGTAGAGATTTTTAAGTGCTAGGTTTGACGCGAAATCGTAAAAATGAGACTAATAGCAGCCATGATATCTAACGTAATCGAAATCAGATTTTGTAATGAATGGACCCTTAATTTTTCCCCTGAATACATGGAAAATAACAAAATATTTGTTTACTACTAATCATGACTTTTTACTAGATTTCAGGAAATTTACAAGATCCTCTAAATTTACTCGATTTTTGTTTTACTAGATCTAGTAAAATCCAACTGATGGTGGTAATCCTGTTAAAATGATTGCTACGAAAAGATGACAAGGCAAGAGCAATGCTCGTGCCCCATCATAGTCACATCTATCGATAAAGAAGGCCAAATATCATGAATGACAAGGCAATTTTCTTGACTTTAGCGTCGGTAGTATGTGACCTTATACTTTGCTTGCCTGTATAGGAATTCCCATGTTATTTGCTTGCCTGTATAGGACCATGCTATTTGCTTGCCTGTATAGGAATTCCCATGTTATTTGCTTGCCTGTATAGGACCATGCTCTTTGCTTGCATGTATAGGAAATGCCATGCTCTTTGCTTGCAGTTATAGGACCATGCAAGTTGCTTGCAGCTATAGGACCATGCTGTTTGCTTGCAGGTATAGCAAGTGCCATGCTTTTTGCTTGAAGGTATAGGACCATGTTATTTGCTTGCATGTATAGGACCATGCTATTTGCTTGAAGCTATAGGAAATACCATGCTGTTTGCTTGCAGGTATAACAATTGCCATGTTTTTTGCTTGCAGGTATAGCAATTGCCATGCTATTTGCTTGCAGGTATAGGACCATGCTATTTGCTTGCAGGTATAGGAGCATGCTATTTACTTGCAGGTATAGGACCATGCTATTTGCGTACTGCCATAACAATTTCAACGTTATTCTATCGCGCCTCTACACCTTTTCAAAGAGATTCAGACGATAGACATTTGCAAAAAAGGGGTAATTAGTGATTGGATAATTTTTTAACGTGAAATCTCTGAATAAAATATTTTTGGAGCATGTACTTGACGATGGATAAAAGGGTTAAGGTGATTAGCAATTACGAGCAAGGATCCCTCCACTGGTTCCTGGCAGTAGGCTACGCATATCAAATCGCTGTACTGTGGGTTAGGTAACATGATTAAACACGCTTTTACAATCGGAATTCATTGATAGACATTTGCACAAAAGGGATAATTAGTGATTGGATAATTTTTTAACGTTAAGGGTCAATTTTGGAGGGAAAACCAAAAATACTCAGAATCGAAAATAAATGGGATCTACCTCAAGTGCAAGGCTCAGAGGCCCTTCGTTCCCCCATTTCTGAGGGTAGGGGAGGTCAATTTTGGAGAGAAAATCAAAAATACTCAGAATCAAAAATAAATGGGATCTGCCTCAAGGGGAAGGCTCAGAGGCCCTTCGTCCCCCCATTTCTAAGGGCAGGGGAGGGGGGGCGGTTAATTTTGGAGGGAAAATAAAAAATACTCAGAATCGAAAATAAATGGGATCTCCCTCAAGGGGAAGGCTCAGAGGCCCTTCGTTCCCCCATTTCTGAGGGCAGGGTAGGGAGGGGTCAATTTTGGAGGGAAAACCAAAAATGCTCAGAATCGAAAATAAATGGGATCTGCCTCAAGGGCAAGGCTCAGAGGCCCTTCGTTTCCCCATTTCTGAGGGCAGTGGCGGGGGGGGGTCAATTTTGGAGGGAAAATCAAAAATGCTCAGAATCGAAAATAAATGGGATCTTCCTCAAGGGCACGGCTGAGAGGCCCTTCGTTCCCCCATTTCTGAGGGCAGGGGAGGGTGTCAATTTTGGAGGGAAAATAAAAAATTCTAAGAATTGAAAATAAATGTAATCTGACTCAAGGGGAAGGCTCAGAGGCCCATTGTTACCCCATTTCTGAGGGCAGGGGAGGGGGGAGGTCAAATTTTGGTGGAAAATCAAAAATGATCATAATCAAAAATAAAAGGGAACTGCCTCAAGGGGAAGGCACAGAGGCCCTTCGTTCCCTCATTTCTGAGGGCAGGGGGGGGGTCAATTTTGGAGGGGAAAGCAAAAATGCTCAGAATCGAAAATAGATGGGATCTGCCTCAAGGGCAAGGCTCAGAGTGTCACAGCTACATTCTCTTGATTTTTCGAAGTTCATTTTGAATTTCTGTCGTAAAATGCAAGAGTTGGAATATTTCAGTAGTGACTTGTTGTGCTTTACCTTGTCACAGTTACATTCTCTTGATTTTTCGATGTTCATTTTGAATTTCTGTCGTAAAATACAAGAGTTGGAATATTTCAGTAGTGTTTTGTTGTGCTTTACCTTGTCACAGTTACATTCTGTTGATTTTCATAGTTCATTTTGAATTTATTTCATTGAAATGCAAGAATCGGAATATTCCAGTAGTGTCCTGTCGTGGTTTACCTTGTCACAGCTACATTCTCTTGATTTTCATAGTTCATTTTGAATTTCTTTAATTGAAATGCAAGAGTTGGAATATTTCATTAGTGTTTTGTCTTAGTTTACCTTGCCACAGCTACATTCTTATGATTTTTCATAGTTCATTTTGGATTTCTTTCGTTGAAATGCAAGAGTTGGAATATTTCAGTAGTGACTTGTTGTGCTTTACCTTATCCCAGTTACATTCTCTTAATTTTTCGAAGTTCATTTTGAATTTCTGTCGTAAAATGCAAGAGTTGGAATATTTCAGTAGTGACTTGTTGTGCTTTACCTTGTCGAAGTTACATTCTCTTGATTTTTCGATGTTTATTTTGAATTTATGTCGTAAAATGCAAGAGTTGGAATATTTCAGTTGTGTTTTCTTGTCACAGTTACATTCTGTTGATTTTCATAGTTCATTTTGAATTTCTTTCATTGAAATGCAAGAATCGGAATATTTCAGTAGTGTCTTGTCGTGGTTTACCTTGTCACAGCTACATTCTCATGATTTTCATAGTTCATTTTGAATTTCTTTAATTTAAATGCAAGAATTGGAATATTTCAGTAGTGTCTTGTCGTGGTTTACCTTGTCACAGCTACATTCTCATGATTTTTCAAAGTTCATTTTGGATTCTTTCGTTGAAACGCAAGAGTTGGAATATTTCAGTAGTGACTTGTTGTGCCTTACCTTGTCACAGCTACCTTCTCTTGATTTTTCAAAGTGCATTTTGAATATCCATCGTAAAATGCAAGAGTTGGAATATTTCAGTAGTGTTTTGTTCTGCTATACCTTGTCACAGTTTCATTCTGTTCTTTTTAATAGTTCATTTTGAATTTCTTTCATGGAAATGCAAGAGTTGGAATATTTCAGTAGTGTTTTGTTGTGCTTTACCTTGTCACAGTTACATTCTCTTAATTTTTCAAAGTTCATTTTGATTTTCTTTCGTGAAATGCAAGAATTGGAATATTTCAGTAGTGTCTTGTCGTGGTTTACCTTCTCACAGCTACATTCTCATGATTTTTCAAAGTTCATTTTGGATTTCTTTCATTGAAATGCAAGAGTTGGAATATTTCAGTAGTGACTTGTTGTGCTTTACCTTGCCACAGTTACATTCTCTTGATTTTTCCAAGTTCATTTTGAATTTCTATCGTGAAATGCGAGAGTTCGTAGTGACTTGTTGTGCTTTACCTTGCCACAGTTACATTCTCTTGATTGTTCGAAGTTTATTTTGAATTTCTGTCGTGAAATGCAAGAGTCGGACTATTTCAGTAGTGTGTTGTTGTGTTTTACCCTGACACAGTTACGTTCTCTTACTTTTTCAAAGTTCATTTTTGAATTTCTTTCGTGAAATGCAAGAATTGGAATATTTAAGTAGTGTTTTGTAGTGGTTTAACCTGTCACAGCTACATTCTCATGATTTTTCAAAGTTCATTTTGAATTTCTGTCGTGAAATGCAAGAGTTGGAATATTTCAGTAGTGACTTGTTGTGCTTTACCTTGTCACAGTTACATTCTCTTGATTTTTCGAAGTTCATTTTGAATTTCTGTCGTAAAATGCAAAAGTTGGAAAATTGGGGTCTTAGTCCACCAGCCTGAATGGTCGAAATCCACTAGCTCAGTATTGGGGTCTTAGTCCACCAGCCTGAATGGTGGAAATCCACAGCTTTACCTTGTCACAGCTACATTCTCATGATTTTTCAAAGTTCATTTTGGATTTCTTTCATTGAAATGCCAGAGTTGGAATATTTCAGTAGTGACTTGTTGTGCTTTACCTTGCCACAGTTACATTCTTTTGATTTTTCGAAGTTCATTTTGAATTTCTGTCGTGAAACGCAAGAGTTGGAATATTTCAGTAGTGTTTTGTTGTGCTTTACCTTTTCACAGTTACATTCTGTTGATTTTCATAGTTCATTTTGAATTTCTTTCATTGAAATGCAAGAGTTGGAATATTTCAGTAGTGTTTTGTTGTGCTTTACCTTGTCACAGTTACATTCTCTTAATTTTTCAAAGTTCATTTTTGAATTTCTTTCGTGAAATGCAAGAATTGGAATATTTCAGTAGTGTCTTGTCGTGGTTTACCTTGTCACAGCTACATTCTTATGATTTTTCAAAGTTCATTTTGAATTTCTGTCGTGAAATGCAAGAGTTGGAATATTTCAGTAGTGACATGTTGTGCTTTACCTTGTCACAGTTACATTCTCTTGATTTTTCGAAGTTCATTTCGAATTTCTGTCGTGAAATGCAAGAGTTGGAAAATTGGGGTCTTAGTCCACCAGCCTGAATGGTGGAAATCCACTAGCACAGTAGTGGGGTCTCAGTTCACCAGACGTAATTATAGAAAGTCACTAGCTTAGATTTGGGGTCTTAGCCAGTGTTCAGATTGGAGCGTTGGGGTCCGAATATCTGGGCTGTATTTGTCAAGGCCTGAAAGCTAAGTAATGGACTTAAGCTAGATTGGGACCCCCATTGTGAAAATGGAAAAAAAAATATATTGTTGGTATATGTGTAGAGCATGGCATGGTTACCGCTAGGGCAACAGTCTAACCGTTGACGGTCTTAGGTATCCGTGAATAAGTTCTAAGGCAAGAGTGGAAGTTGGGACAAATTTTTGGAGGTGCCCGCCTCACCTGCTCAGAGTCTCAGGCACGTAACCCTAAATTTGAAAAAGTGGAAATTGGCTCAGATTTTCTAAACTGAGCTGAGACAATGAATAGATACTATTGGGAAAGTGATTGGAGACGCTGGGCATCCGTGAACAAGTTCTAAATTGAGAGAGGAATTTGGGACAATATTTGGGGGCGCTCACCCGCCCAGAGTCTCCGGCAGGTGACCCGAAAATTCAAAAAACACACAGAGACGACAGACACAAAGAGACGAATCACACACAGAGAGGACAAACACACAGAAACGTCACATAGAGACGACACATGCACAGAGACGATAAACACACACACAGATTCAACGCACACAGAGAGACGAGACACACACACAGAAATGACAAACACACATAGAGACGACACACACAAAGAGACGTCACACACACAGATACGAAACACACATAGAGACGACACACACATAGAGACACACACACACATAGAGAAAACACACACACACAGAGACAACATCCACACAGAGACGACACGCACACACAGAGACGACACCCTCAAAGTGACGACTTACACATAGAGACGACACACACACACAGACGACAAACACACAGAGACGACACACAAAGAGAGACGACACACACACAGAGAGACGACACACTCAAAGTGACGACTGACACATAGAGACGACACACACACATACATAAGAAAAACACACATAGAAAACAAACATACACACAATACACGCACACACACACAGACGACAAACACACAGACACAACAAACACACATAGAAGACACACACAAAGAGATGACATCCGCACACAGTGGACAAACACACAGACCCGACACACACACAGAACCTTGTCACAGTTACATTCTCTTAATTTTTCAAATTTCATTTTGAATTGCTTTCTTGAAATGCAAGAATTGGAATATTTCAGTAGTGTCTTGTCGTGGTTTACCTTGTCACAGCTACATTCTCATGATTTTTCATAGTTCATTTTGAATTTTTGTCGTGAAATGCAAGAGTTGGAATATTTCAGTAGTGACTTGTTGTGCTTTACCTTGTCACAGTTATATTCTCTTGATTTTTCGAAGTTCATTTTGAATTTCTGTCGTGAAATACAAGAGTTGGAATATTTCAGTAGTGTTTTGTTGTGCTTTACCTTGTCACAGTTACATTCTGTTGATTTTCATAGTTCATTTTGAATTCTATTCATTGAAATGCAAGAGTTGGAATATTTCAGTAGGGTTTTGTTGTGCTTTACCTTTTCACAGTTACATTCTCTTAATTTTTCAAAGTTCATTTTGAATTTCTTTCGTGAAATGCAAGAATTGGAATATCGTTTCTTCAACTGAAAGTAAGGAGCAACATCAAAACTTAAACCTTGGATACACAATACAGATACTTTATTCAAGAAATTATGTAAAAATCGCAAGTAAGTAACAAACTCTTTCTTGAATTCCCCATTTGGATGCACAATACAGAAATTTAATTCAAGAAATTATGGAAAAAAATGTAAGTAAGTAAGTAACCAACTCTACGCTTTTTCTGCATCAATTGTCGGATATGTTGAATAAAATATACAAAGTCAACATAGCTTTATTTCATTTTTTAAGGTTAATTTAGACGAGGTTACGTGCACGCAGGTAACCTCGTTCCCTCCAAAAATTTGTCCCAACTTCCACTCTTGCCTTAGAACTTATTCACGGATACCTAAAACCGTCAACGGTTAGACTGTTGCCCTAGCGGTAACCATGCCATGCTCTACACACATACCAACAATATATTTTTTTTCCATTTTCACAATGGGGCTCTCAATCGAGCTCATGTCCTGCGCTTAGCATTCAGGCCTTGACAAATACAGCCCAGATAGTCGGACCCCAACGCTCCAATCTGAACACTGACTAAGACCCCAATTCTGAGCTAGTGAATTTCAACCATTCAGGCTGGTGGACTAAGACCGCAATACTAAGCTAGTGGATTTCCACCATTCAGGCTGGTCGACTAAGATCCCAATTTTCCAACTCTTGCATTTCACGACAGAAATTCAAAATGAACTTTGAAAAATCATGAGAATGTAGCTGTGACAAGGTAAACCACGACAAGACAATACTGAAATATTCCAATTCTTGCATTTCACGAAAGAAATTCAAAAATGAACTTTGAAAAATTACGAGAATGTAACTGTGACAAGGTAAAGCACAACAAAACACTACTGAAATATTCCAACTCTTGCATTTCAATGAAAGAAATTCAAAATGAACTATGAAAATCAACAGAATGTAACTGTGACAAGGTACAGCACAACAAAACACTACTGAAATATTCCAACTCTTGCATTTCACGACAGAAATTCAAAATGAACTTCGAATTTCAAGAGAATGTAACTGTGGCAAGGTAAAGCACAACAAGTCACTACTGAAATATTCCAACTCTGGCATTTCAATGAAAGAAATCCAAAATGAACTTTGAAAAATCATGAGAATGTAGCTGTGACAAGGTAAAGCTGTGGATTTCCACCATTCAGGCTGGTGGACTAAGACCCCAATACTGAGCTAGTGGATATCCACCATTCAGGCTGGTGGACTAAGATCCCAATACTGAGCTAGTGGATTTCCATCATTCAGCCTGGTGGACTAAGACCCCAATACTGAGCTAGTGGATTTCCACCATTCAGGCTGGTGGACTAAGACCCCAATTTTCAAACTCTTGCATTTCACGAATGAAATTCAAAATGAACTTCGAAAAATCAAGAGAATGTAACTGTGACAAGGTAAAGCACATCAAGTCACTACTGAAATATTCCAACTCTTGCATTTCACGACAGAAATTCAAAATGAACTTTGAAAAATCATGAGAATGTAGCTGTGACAAGGTAAACCACGGCAAAACACTACTGAAATATTCCAATTCTTGCATTTCACGAAAGAAATTCAAAAATGAACTTAGAAAAATAAAGAGAATGTAAATGTGAAAAGGTAAAGCACAACAAAACACTACTTAAATATTCCAACTCTTGCATTTCAATGAAAGAAATTCAAAATGAACTATGAAAATCAACAGAATGTAACTGTGACAAGGTACAGCACAACAAAACACTACTGAAATATTCCAACTCTTGCATTTCACGACAAAAGTTCAAAATGAACTTTGAAAAATCAAGAGAATGTAACTGTGGCAAGGTAAAGCACAACAAGTCACTACTGAAGTATTCCAACTCTTGCATTTCAATGAAAGAAATCCAAAATGGACTTTGAAAAATCATGAGAATTTAGCTGTGACAAGGTAAACCAGGACAAGACATTACTGAAATATTCCAGTTCTTGCATTTCACGAAATAAATTCAAAATGAACTTTGAAAAATTAAGAGAATGTAAATGTGACAAGGTAAAGCACAACAAAAACTACTGAAATATTCCAACTCTTGCATTTCAATTAAAGAAATTCAAAATGAACTATGAAAATTAACAGAATGTAACTGTGACAAGGTAAAGCCCAACAAAACACTACTGAAATATTCCAACTCTTGCATTTCACGACAGAAATTCAAAATGAACTTCGAAAAATCAAGAAAATGTAACTGTGACAAAGTAAAGCACAACAAGTCACTACTGAAATATTCTAACTCTTGCATTTCAACGAAAGAAATCCAAAATGAACTTTGAAAAATCATGAGAATGTAGCTGTGACAAGGTAAACCACGACAAGACACAACTGATATATTCCAATTCTTGCATTTCAATGAAAGAAATTCAAAATGAACTATGAAAATCATGAGAATGTAGCTGTGACAAGGTAAACCACGACAAGACACTACTGAAATATTCCAGTTCTTGCATTTCAATGAAAGAAATTCAAAATGAACTATGAAAATCAACAGAATGTAACTGTGACAAGGTAAAGCACAACAAAACACTACTGAAATATTCCAACTCTTGCATTTTACGACAGAAATTCAAAATGAACTTCGAAAAATCAAGAGAATGTAACTGTGACAAGGTAAAGCACAACAAGTCACTACTGAGATATTCCAACTCTGGCATTTTACGAAAGAAATTCAAAATGAACATCGAAAAATCAAGAGAATGTAACTGTGACAAGGTAAAGCACAACAAGCCACTACTGAAATATTCCAACTCTTGCATTTCACGACAGAAATTCAAAATGAACTTTGAAAAATCATGAGAATGTAGCTGTGACAAGGTAAACCACGACAAGACACTACTGAAATATTCCAAATCTTGTATTTCACGAAAGAAATTCAAAATGAACTTTGAAAAATTAAGAGAATGTAACTGTGACAAGGTAAAGCACAACAAAACACTACTGAAATATTCCAACTCTTGTATTTCAATGAAAGAAATTCAAAATGAACTATGAAAATTAACAGAATGTAACTGTGACAAGGTACAGCACAACAAAACACTACTGAAATATTCCAACTCTTGCATTTCACGACAGAAGTTCAAAATGAACTTTGAAAAATCAAGAGAATGTAACTGTGGCAAGGTAAAGCACAACAAGTCACTACTGAAGTATTCCAACTCTTGCATTTCAATGAAAGAAATCCAAAATGAACTTTGAAAAATCATGAGAATTTAGCTGTGACAAGGTAAACCACGACAAGACACTACTGAAATATTCCAATTCTTGCATTTCACGAAAGAAATTCAAAATGAACTTTGAAAAATTAAGAGAATGTAACTGTGACAAGGTAAAGCACAACAAAACACTACTGAAATATTCCAACTCTTGCATTTCAATGAAAGAAATTCAAAATGAACTATGAAAATTAACATAATGTAACTGTGACAAGGTAAAGCACAACAAAACACTACTGAAATATTCCAACTCTTGCATTTCACGACAGAAATTCAAAATGAACTTGGAAAAATCAAGAGAATGTAACTGTGACAAGGTAAAGCACAACAAGTCACTACTGAAATATTCCAACTCTTGCATTTCAACGAAAGAAATCCAAAATGAACTTTGAAAAATCATGAGAATGTAGCTGTGACAAGGTAAACCACGACAAGACACAACTGATATATTCCAATTCTTGCATTTCAATGAAAGAAATTCAAAATGAACTATGAAAATCATGAGAATGTAGCTGTGACAAGGTAAACCACGACAAGACACTACTGAAATATTCCAGTTCTTGCATTTCAATGAAAGAAATTCAAAATAAACTATGAAAATCAACAGAATGTAACTGTGACAAGGTAAAGCACAACAAAACACTACTGAAATAGTCCAACTCTTGCATTTTACGACAGAAATTCAAAATGAACATCGAAAAATCAAGAGAATGTAACTGTGACAAGGTAAAGCACAACAAGTCACTACTGAAATATTCCAACTCTTGCATTTTACGACAGAAATTCAAAATGAACTTCGAAAAAGCAAGAGAATGTAACTGTGACAAGGTAAAGCACAAAGAGCCACTACTGAAATATTCCAACTCTTGCATTTCACGACAGAAATTCAAAATGAACTTTGAAAAATCATGAGAATGTAGCTGTGACAAGGTAAACCACGACAAGACACTACTGAAATATTCCAAATCTTGCATTTCACGAAAGAAATTAAAAATGAACTTTGAAAAATTAAGAGAATGTAACTGTGACAAGTTAAAGCACAACAAAACACTTCTGAAATATTCCAACTCTTGCATTTCAATGAAAGAAATTCAAAATGAACTATGAAAATCAACAGAATGTAACTGTGACAAGGTAAAGCACAACAAAAAACTACTGCAATATTCCAACTCTTGCATTTCACGACAGAAATTCAAAATGAACTTCGAAAAATCAAGAGAATGTAACTTTGACAAGATAAAGCACAACACGTCACTACTGAAATATTCCAACTCTTGCATTTCAACGAAAGAAATCCAAAATGAACTTCGAAAAATCATGAGAATGTAGCTGTGACAAGGTAAACCACGACAAGACACTACTGAAATATTCAAATTCTTGCATTTAAATGAAATAAATTCAAAATTAACTATGAAAATCATGAGAATGTAGCTGTGACAAGGTAAACCACGACAAGATACTACTGAAATATTCCAATTCTTGCATTTCAATGAAAGAAATTCAAAATGAACTATGAAAATCAACAGAATGTAACTGTGACAAGGTAAAGCACAACAAAAAACTACTGAAATATTCCAACTCTTGCATTTTACGACAGAAATTCAAAATGAACATCGAAAAATCAAGAGAATGTAACTGTGACAAGGTAAAGCACAACAAGTCACTACTGAAATATTCCAACTCTTGCATTTTACGACAGAAATTCAAAATAAACTTCGAAAAATCAAGAGAATGTAGCTGTGACACTCTGAGCCTTGCCCTTGAGGCAGATCCCATTTATTTTCGATTCTGAGCATTTTTGCTTTTCCCTCCAAAATTGACCCCCTCCCTGCCCTCAGAAATGGGGAAAGAAGGGCCTCTGAGCCTTCCCTGAGGCAGATCCCATTTATTTTCGATTCTGAGTATTTTGATTTTCCCTCCAAAATTGACCCCCCCCCTGCCCTCAGAAATGGGGGAACGAAGGGCCTCTGAGCCTTGCCCTTGAGGCAGATCCCATTTATTTTCGTTTCTTAGCATTTTTGTTTTTCCCTCCAAAATTGACACCCCCCCCATCCCCGGCCCTCATAAATGGGGGAACGAAGGGCCTCTGAGCCTTGCCCTTGAGGCAGATCCCATTTATTTTCAATTCTTAGCATTTTTGATTTTCCCTCCAAAATTGACCCTTCACGTTAAAAAATTATCCAATCACTAATTACCCCTTTTTTGCAAATGTCAATCAATGAATTCCGATTGTAAAAGCGTGTTTAATCATGTTACCTAACCCACAGTACAGCAATTTGATATGCGTAGCCTACTGCCAGGAACCAGTGGAGGGATCCTTGCTCGTAATTGCTAATCACCTTAACCCTTTTATCCATCGTCAAGTACATGCTCCAAAAATATTTTATTCAGAGATTTCACGTTAAAAAATTATCCAATCACTAATTACCCCTTTTTTGCAAATGTCTATCGCTCTGAATCTCTTTGAAAAGGTGTAGAGGTGCGATAGAATAACGTTGAAATTGCTATGGCAGTACGCAAATAGCATGGTCCTATACCTGCAAGCAAATAGCATGGTCCTTTACCTGCAAGCAAATAGCATGGTCCTATACCTGCAAACAAATAGCATAGTCCTATACCTGCAAGCAAATAGCATGGCAATTGCTATACCTGCAAGCAAATAGCATGGTCCTATAGCTGCAAGCAAATAGCATGGTCCTATACAGGCAAGCAAATATCATGGTCCTATACCTGCAAGCAAGTAGCATGGCAATTGCTATACCTGCAAGCAAATAGCATGGTCCTATAGCTGCAAGCAAATGGCATGGTCCTATACCTGCAAGCAAATAGCATGGCAATTGCTATACCTGCAAGCAAATAGCACGGTCCTATACAGGCAAGCAAATAACATGGGAATTCCTATACAGGCAAGCAAATAGCATGGTCCTATACAGGCAAGCAAATAACATGGGAATTCCCATACAGGCAAGCAAAGTATAAGGTAACATACTACTAGCGTCACACTTGTATTTAAAAAGCAAAGAATTAAAATTGCAAGAAATTAGTTTAAAGAGTTAGCACCAACAGTAATTTGTGTCCAACTGTTCTCTACAAAGTATATATAATAGGCTTCAACGTTGGAACACTAATTTTGAAGAAACTAATTTTAAATTAATTTATCCCAATACATACATGAAAATCGGTAATTAGTAGTGCAATGTTATTATTAAATGTTTTAGGAATTAAAAATAGGTTTCGAAGTCTCAAGTTGGTTTCAAAGGCATTTTGAGAAAGTTTCTGCCAAAATATGTGTTCCAGGGTAATTGGACCGCTGAAGGCAGTAATGAGAGGAGCTATTTGTGCGCGCCGATATATATATATATATATATATATATATATATATATATATATATATATATATATATATATATATATATATATATATATATATATATATATATATATATAAATATATATATATATATATACAAATATATATATACTCCGAAAACTTTAAGAAAAAGAAAGTTTTTTTTAAAGAAAAGTTAAGGCCATATTAAACTTAAGATCAGTAGAAATAGAAGCCTGCAATAACTCAAAACGACCAGAAATTATTATTAAAGAATGAAAAAGGAAAGGAGAATAATTTGATATGGCTGTAACACTGCATATAAATTTATATAAATGTATATATAGTGGGCTGTAATAATGCAAAAGGTAAACATAACATTGGTTCAAGAATGGAAAGAAAGACAAAGAATGAATTTACAACGATAATCAAGATAAAAATAAGTTATACTTGAACAATGCCATAAAGTGATGACATTTGATTATGATATTTGGTGCTTGGTATTCATATTTCAATCTTAAAAGTCTCATCAATTTCTTCTCAAAGGAAAATTACGTGGTTGGTATGAATGTAAACTTGCATTTAAATTATAAATAGTCATTTCCACTTTTCACATCTGTTTATTAATATTGGTTTAATTTTTATTGTATATATTACTGTGGCAACTTTTACCACAGCAACCAATAATTAGAACCCAATTCCTTAATTCGGTCTCACTCAGGAACCCTTATCGCTATCTAAATTCACAAAGTGCAAAGATTTTCAAACAGAGGTGTTTATTGTTTAAAGTTCAGGAAAGGTCTGCCCATTTCATACGAAAACATTGAATTGAAAACGAAGCTAGTCTTATCTAGAAAATAAATATCGTAGAAAATAAATATCACGACGTGAAAAAAAATGATAAACCATCCAGTGGCAGATCCGAGAGGGGGCGAGGGGCTCCCCTAAAGTAGTTAAAGTAGTGTAATTTACCTAATTAACGCAAGTTTGCATTAATTAAACTTGCTCCTAACGTAAGTTTATCGGATCACTCTATTTTGTGCCCCCCCCCCTAAAAAATCCTGGATCCGCCCCTGAAACCATCACACCTATTCCACCAGTTATTAGAAAAAAATTTCCTTATTTTCACAAATTTCATCAACCCCCGCCCCCTTTTTTATATAATCTTACATAGGCCAATCAATTGAGTCCACTGTATATAAATAATAGATTAAGTCATAATTTGTATATAAATTAAGTCATACCTGTGAGATGGGACACTTGCAAACCACTTGGCCGACTCACCAAGTAATTTCTGCTTTCGCAATTACGAATGATGCACTTTGTAACCAATTCTCATTGATTGACGCATACACACTAACCCACAAATGCAGAAACAGGTGGGAGGAGCTTTTTGTTCGCACCGAGAATGAAGAGCCAGAAATCATCTGCGGTAAACTTACTGCCTAATTATATAAACTGTCGTTCTCTACTAATAATAAGTCTTCTTAATTTTTGTCAGGTTCCTCTCCCAGATGGAAAAACCGCTGTTCTAAATTTCCATTTTATCTAGTCTTAAAAATTATGCCTTAAACTTTTACTCTGATTGGTCAATCAAGAAATTTATGTTTGAAAGTTAAACAATGTTCAACTCGAGAAATTCCGAATGACGAACGTAATTGGCGCTGTAGTCGTGCGTAATTTTGATTTTATCGACAAGTGTGACTATAATGTGGCCCGGGCATAAGACTTGAAGATGCACCCGTGGCGGCTCAAGACCAGGTTGACTGGAGAAGAAGGCAGGGTTGCCGGCAAGGTCAGTTCCTAAAGTGCTACAATTGCGTGTTACACAACTATTTTCGTTGCTATAGTCAAAAAACTGACTGTAATAGTTAAAAACAGATTAAATATTATTTTCTCCAGTTGTCAAAAAAGAAAGGGAACTGAAAATAACCGATTAAGGGTTTTTTGACGATGGTTATTCCTAGTGGCGTTTTTATTTTTGATCTGCCTCCACGTTTGACGATCAATACGAAAATACCCCCCCCCCACTTTCCCCCAAAAATGTAGTTTTTTGTGAAAGATTGCAATCTAAGTTTAGTGCTATTAATAAAATAGATGAGTGATTAATGAATCTAGAACATAAATTAATAAACCTTTCCTAGATGGTTTTTCATGCTTGATCAGAACTTGAATATCCATCTTCGGTCCACATTTTTGGTTTTTGAATGCTTGAATGCGATGATTTTAGACGATGAATATGATGGTGAACTTTTATGTTAGCCTATTGTGAAAAGAAAGTTATAGACTGCTAGAAAGTTCTACTAAACGTAAAGTATCCTAGCTGTTTAGCAAAGTGAACTACATACACAGTGTGAAAGCCTCTTATCATATTTTCTTGTTTAAGTTTTTTTACTTAACAAATAAAATTAACAAATAAAATTAAACAAGGCAAAGAAAATATGAAACATACTTGATTACACTATTCCTATTAAATTTATTTCGAAGGCACAATTGTCCAGAAGCTCCGTCAGGGGTGCCAATGAAGGGCAGACTTCGAAAAATACCTTATTTTGTAAATACCCCCCCCTCTGGATACGGCCTTGCCAGACACGTATGGAGAATTTTTATGCGGGGCCAAATTATAAAAATAAATTATGTAAGCAAACAGAGGGAATTCAGAAATACTTAGGATTTTTGTGCACCCGAACCCTAGGCCTCCTCCCACGCATATCCCTGATTGCTACGCAATACCGAAGACATTGGCGCTGGAATGGATAGACGTAAAATCTGATGCGGTGTTATAGCCATAGAGGCAAAAAAAATACACAATAAAGTTAAACGTTAATTTGCGTGCAATTTCAATTTTCAGTATAGACATAACATCCATATATGGATGCAGCAACAAATATATTGGTAATGTACACAAGAAGCAATTATGTAACGTTGCCAAAGCATAAAAAACTAATTTTTGAGTTGATTCTATTCATTTAGAAAAACCATTAAAAAGCAATCTAAATTCTTCAACAAATGAGGCAATACTTGTTTTGGATGCAGCATTGCATGATTCATCCAACTTTTTTGCCATGACCTTTTGTTTGAAGCGTGTTGACTTATGGTATTTGTCCAGCTTCAGGTTCTTCACGATCGTTTCTTTGTCTTACGCAAAAGGAAGAGATGTCATTTTATCGTCAAAAGACCTTCCTAAGAGTAAAGAAAGAACGCAGTTATTTGGGAGGAAGAAAGGCTGGAATAATCTTGAAATTCGTCACGACTTGTACATTGTAAAGGCTGAACAGATCGTGTGTTCTGGGCCGTATTTATTCAATACGGCCGTATTTTACTCCAGCTTTTGAGCTACGGTTTCTTTCCAGAATAAAGCTTTTTTGAATGCTTTTACGATGACCTATTAAAGGCTGAGAGAATGAATTTAGATTTTTTCAATTCAATGTTTTTTACTTAGTTGATATTGAGATCTGAAGCCACGAAGTCTCACTGAATATACTCCTTGATTTCTTGACCTTACGATTTTTCTTCATTCACCCTCCACGTGATATACATTTAAAGTATTTGCCAAAAAGGTGCTGCCTTTTCTTTGGGAAAGTCGACGCATAGTCCGAACGCATACTTTTTTAAAACGCTGGAAGAAAACACTAGACCTATACAGCCCTATGCTTTTATGGCTGTTTCACACTGAGCCGTAGAACCTATCACAGAAGTATAATTTAAGGTTTTTTCGTCAAGCAGTTCGTGATAATGAACTGTAAGCAAGGAGCGATACGGCTCAATAGTAACCGACACTCTAAGAAGCAGAGTCTTGATAACAATAGATACATAAAAAGAATCGAATGTTGATACTTATTCAAAACATTTAAAATTCATCGAATTTACCGCTACCCATCAAAAACCTAGCAGCCTAAGCAAATTCGCCCTATTTTTCAAATGGTGGAGGGGGGACACCCCCAAAACATCAAGTGATCCTAACGAAAATCACTCCATCAGATTTAGCATACTAGAGAACCTTACTGTCAAGGTTTCAAGCTCATATGCACAAAAATTTGGAATTTTGTAGTTTTTGCCAGAAAAAAGACCACAGATGCGTGCTTATTTATTTTTTTATTTTTTTTTTTTTTGCTTTTTTCCAGGGGGGATTATATCGAACCAGTGATCGTAGAAGATCGGACGAGGGCTCGTTTGATCGGAAATCAAAAGTTATAGTGCCGTTTTAAGTGACCAATAATATGGGAGGGCAGCCAGCACCCTCCTACGCTCATTTTTTCCCCAAAATCACCCGTTCAAAATTTTGAGATAGTCATTTGTTCAGCATAGTCGAAAAATATAATTAATATTCTTTGAGGGTGACTTAACCCCCCCACAATTACGTAAAAAGACCTTTCCATGGAGTAATTTTTCATGGGGGAAGGGAATTTTACATGTAGGGGGAGCCAAATTTCCCAGCATTCTTTAAAAAGGGCAAAAAATCAAATAAAAAAAGACAAGTTTTTTCAACTCAAAGTAATGAGCAACATTAAAACTTATAGCGAACAGAAATTATAACGTTTATGACGGGGGTTACCCCACCCCAGTGCTACTACCCCATACTACCACCCCATCAAACACGGCTCTTTAAATCAAAAATCAACTTTATCACAGAAATGTTCCGAGAAAAATAGATCATTTACCGTATTTACTTTTCAAAACAAAGTATAATTATCCGAAATAAGTACCGTTTAGGCAACAAGAGCGGAACTTTTGCTCCCTAAGCACTCATACTGCACGCTTCATCCTTTCTCCATGTAAATATATATATATATATATATATATATATATATATATATATATATATATATATATATATATATATATATATATATATATATATATATATATATATATATATATATATATATATATATATCGGAACATTTGTTCAATTTATAAGAAAAACGAGAAATTTCACACTTTGTAGATTGTGTCGATTGTGTGTAGATTGTGTCACACTTTGTAGAAATTTCATGCTGGTTTTCATTCAATAATTTTCATCCATATTGCACCCCTTTCTCGGGGAGTTTAATTACTGTATTTTTAAATTAATACCAGTTTTTGTGTGCTAATACCAATGATGAGCAACTTTGATATTTTGCATATTTAGAATTAACACGACAAATATATTTTTTAGCCTTTGTTTTTGTATTGATCGGCTGGATTAAAAATATGTTTTGGTGTTGCACATTTCATAAGAAAAACTTTGTTTTTTAGAATTTGGGTTTCTATTGACAAGAATTGCTCTTTACTAAGAGCTTGTTACTACCAGGTGTTTTACCCTATGTTCTATTAAATATGAAGGAGGCTACTACTGTCTTTTTAACCTCCATTTTATACGTTTAAGTTGATTATTCGTATAACAGTATTATGAGGATGATAACTATCCCGGAAAAAAATGCGTCACTCCGAATATCTAGTCAAAGAGGGGGCGAAATAACAACAGTTAATTATAGGGTCATTATTTCTGCACTTTTCAAGGCCTTTTCTTCAAACTTCCCCCTCACAGGAAATTTTCTGAGGGCACTCATATTGAACCCTGCAGCGTTTTTTGCAGTTTTTTGTCTGCAAAAAACTGACTCTAACACCCTCCACCGCTGATATTACAATCAAGGCCGTAACCAGGGGGTGGGGTCAAAGGTTTTGAACCTCCTCCATCAGGAATGTTTGTCCGAATCGTAAAAATGTAGCAAAAGTGAATATAAGCCAATCTTGGATGTTTTCTTTTAAGTTTTTTATTAAAAAAAAACAAAAATTCTTTTGTAACCCCTCCCCTCCCGAAAAAAAATCCTGGATCCGTCCCTGATTACGAGTGTTGTCTACAAAATCCTGGGCATCAAGTAGGGTTAAAGATTAATTTAAAATCCCCCCAAACTTCTTTTTATTTTCATTTGAAGGCTGACGAAGTTAGTCCCTGACACAGCGTCGGTTTACCTTTCGGCGGCGAACAGCTGCGCCGAAGAGTAAATGGCAGCGCCGAAAAATTTTGGCGTACCGCCGATTTTTTTCCGGTGGCGCGCCACCAGTTTTCCTATCAGGAAGGAGTTTCAAACTTATTCAAAACACCACAAGCGACGTATCGTTCAAATAAAAACAAAACTCAATAATCTGTAGGATTAAGATTCTTTTTTTTGATTTTTTGATCTCTTGCTTTTCAATAGACGGTAGCGTTCGCTTCCCTCCGTGTCCGTGTTTTCACGATGCTTGTCATTGTACTTCCTGAAACCCATTTTCAGTAGCCCATGTTTGACGCGCAATGGGCCTTATTCATCTTTCGTTTTCGGGATGTACTTTTGAGGGGGAAACCTAAAAGTTTGGAAATTGAAAATTAAAATACTCGCTACAGGCCAAAAAGTTTCTTCTGGATGTCTGCTTTGATTTTCTGGAAGCTCTTTTAAGTCCTTTAAAGCCCAAATTACGTATTTTTTCTGATAAAGTTTAAACTTTGCGTCAAAAGTAAAGAGGAACACCGCATGCTGTAAAAGTGCATTTTCTTTAGTTTCAAACCTCAAAGTCTTCTTCGGTCAAAGTTGTTTGTTTGTTCGTATATCTCCTGACTATCCAATTCTTGTGTTGTTATTCTAGTTTTGTTATAGACGTATTGGCGGCACGCCGGCGCACCGCTAAAATTTTTCTCTACTCCGGCACGTCTTTCATCGGCGACGCGCCGCGGATAAATCGACGTGGTGTCGGGGTCTAGACAAAGAGGTAGGAATTTGGACATGAAAATTCAGTGTTTGAGGGTCAAGCAAACTCTCCCCACCTGCACAAAGATTCTCCGACCCTCCTTTGCAGTTTAAAAGTGCAACTGGACACCACTGTGTACAATTTTATCAAGCTTCAAATGAGTCAAATTAGTTAAATGAAGCTTATAAAAAGTGTCTAAATAAAGTCTATTATTTAAAGTGTCTTTAAATAATAGATGTTGTTTGAACGATGTTGGCACAATGTATTATTTATTATTTTTTCCTTTAGAGCAGGGCGCTTCGTATCAAAGAAGTTGTCGTAGAAACTTCGAAAAGGGCTCATTCAATTGGAAATGGGAGTGGCTTGTGCTCTTTTCAATAGTCGAAAGTGATTGGAAGGCAACTAGCACCCCTTCCACGCCCACCATTTCCCAAAAAACAAGGTTTTGTGGCAAGGATTGTAATTTTATGCCCTGGGGGCATATAAGATTTTTATAGAAGGTGTTGTCGTAGAAACTTCAAAAAAGCACATTTTATTGGAAATTCAGAGGGCTAGTGCCCTTTTTAATAGTCGACAGTGATTGTAAGGCAGCTATCCCCCCCCCCCTCTCTCACGCCCACCTTTCCGCCAAACAAATCCAATCAAAATTTTGAGATAGCCATTTTATTCAACGTAGTTTTAAGTCCTGGAAATTAGGTCTTTGAGGATGACAACTCCCCCTGCAGCACTCAGGGCAAGGGTTGTAAGTTATGCCCTGGGGGCATATAAGGCTCTTATAGAACGCGTTGTCGTAGAAACTTCAAAAAGGGCTCATTCGATTGGAAATTCAAAGGGCTAGTGCCCTATTTAATAGTCGAAAGTGATTGGAAGGCACTTAACACCCCTTCCAAGCCCACCTTTTCCCCAAACACATCCAATCAGAATTTTGAGATAGCCATTTTGTTCCACGAAGTTTAAATTTCAGGAAATTATACCTTTGAGCAGGACACTCCCCCCAAAGTCTTCAGGGCAAGGGTTATAAATTATGCCATGGAGGCATATAAGTTTTTATTGGAATCTTTGTTGTAGAAACTTGAAAAAGGGCTAATTCGATTGAAAATTCAAAGGTCTAGTGCCCTATTTAATAGTCGAAAGTGGTTTGAGGGCAAGTAACCCCTCTCAAATCCACCTTTTCACCAAGCACATCCAGTCAAAATTTTTAGATAGCTATTTTGTTCAACGTAGTTGAAAGTTCTGGAAATTAGGTCTTTAAGGATTTACGGATAGAAATCATGCTTTTGAGGAGGACACTCCCCCAGAGCCCTCAGGGCAAGGGTTGTAAGTTATGCCCTGGGGGCATACTAGGTTTTTATAGAACGTGCAGTCGTAGAAACTTCAAAAAGGGGCTCATTCGATTGGAAATTAAAATGGCTAGTGCCCTTTTTAATAGTCAAAAGTGATTGGAAGGCAACTAACATCCCTTCCACGCCCGCCATTTCCACAAATACATCCAATCAAAATTTGGAGATAGCCATTTTGTTCCACGTAGTTTAAAGTTCAGGAAATTATATCTTCGAGCAGGACACTCCCCCAACATTCTTCAGGGCAAGGGTTATAAGTTATGCCCTGGGGGCATATAAGCTTTTATTAAAATCTTTGTCTTTTAAACTTGAAAAAGAGCTCTTTCGATTGGAAATTCAAAGAGCTAGTGCGCTTTTTAATAGTCTAAAATGATTTGAGGGCAACTAACCCCCCTCTCACGCCCACCTTTTCCCCAAACACATCCAATCAAAATTTGAGACAGCCATTTTATTCAACGTAGTTGAAAGTTTTGACAATTAGGTCTTTAAGGATGACGACCCCTCCCCCCAACCTTCAGGGCAAGGGTTGTAAGTTATGCCCTGGGGCATGTAAGGATTTTTTTATAGAAAGTGATGTTGTAGAAACTTTAAAAAGTGCTCATTCGATTGGAAATTGAAAGGGCTAGTGCCCGTTTAATAGTCGAAAGTGATTGAAGGGCAACTAACCCCCTTCTCACACCCACCATTTCCCCAAACATCTAATAAAAATTTTGAGATATCCATTTTGTTGAACATAGTCGAAAATTCTGGAAATTAGGTCTTTAAGGATGATAACCCCCTCAGAGCCCTCAGCGCAAGGGTTGTAAGTTTTACCCTATGGATATATAAGGTTTATATAGGAAGTTGTCGTAGAAATTTCAAAAAGGGCCCATTTGTTTGGAAATTGAGAGGACTAGTGCCCTTTTTTATAGTTGAAAGTGATTGGAGGGTAACTAACTCCCTCTCACGCGCACCATTCCCTCAAACACATCCAATCAAAATTTTCAGATAGCCATTTTGTTCAACGTCGCTGAAAGTTCTGGAAATTAGGCCTTTGAGAATGACACCCCCCCCCCCAGATCGCCGGGCCAGGGGAATAAGGTATACTCTGGGGCATATCATGGGTTTATGGGAAGCTTTGTCGTAGAAACTTCAAAAGGGCTCATTTGATTGGAAATGTAAAGGGCTAGTGCCTTTTTTAACAGTTAATTGTGATGGGAGAGATACTGACGCTCCTGTCACGCCCACCATTTTCGCATTCACATCCGATCAAAATTTTGAGATAGCCATTTTGTTTCACGTAGTTGAAAGTTCTGGAAATTATGTCTTAGAGGATGACAACCACCCTCACAGCCCTTAGGGTAAGGGTTGTAATTTATGCCCTTGGGGCATATAAGGTGTTTAGAGAAAGCGTTGTCGTAGGACCCTAAAAAGGGCCCATTCGACTGGGAATCGAAAGGCCTAGTACCCTTTTTAATAGTCGAAAGTGATTGGAAGGCTTGAAATTTTTATAGTAAAGATCGATGTGGGTATAATGTATGATTTGTTTTTTGTTGTTGTTGTTTTGACCACGGCAATTCGTATCGAAGGAGTCGTCAGTAGTATGTACATATTGAATTTGCCAAGGCCCCTAGGAATTTCAATGTTATTCTATAGAAGCTCAGTTTCTGGGTCAACTATAAGTTTCTGGGTCTTTACGTTCCATGGCAGCTTCCCAGAGCATGTACCTATGGATTTGGGGCCTTTACGTTCCTTCCTGCTATAGCAATGCTGGTTTGGTGGGTATAATCTGGTTTGGTGGGTATAGTCTGGTTTGGTGGGTATAGTCTGGTTTAGTTTTTCAAAGAGAGTGAGTATTTGACATTTTTACAAAAAGGGATTCGCAAGTTGGACACTATGAACGATATTAATTAATGTTTTGAATAATAGGAGTGTGAATGATTCTAATTAGTGATTGGATTGTATGACGGTGGAGAAAAAAAAAGGATTAAACTGATTAATAGTTAAGGTAACCCCAAAGGGGTTGTTAACTCAGGTAATTTGTTATAAATTTGAAACAACATCAGTCTATGAAAATGGCTAACGGCGATAGAATGACATTGTGAGTTGACCTAGCTTTACCTCTCCGATGTGTCAATTTTGGAGGGAAAATCAAAAATACTCAGAATCGAAAATAAATGGGATCTGTCTCAAGGGGAAGGCTCAGAGGCCCTTCGTTCTCCCATTTCTGAGGGCAGGGGAGGGGGGGGGAAGGGTCAATTTTGGAGGGAAAACAAAAAATGCTCAGAATCAAAAATAAATGGGATATGCCTCAAGGGTAAGGCTCAGAGACCCTTCGTTCCCCAATTTCTGAGGGCAGGGGAGGGGGGGGGGTCAATTTTTGAGGGAAAACCAAAAATCATCACAATCGAAAATAAAGGGGATCTGCCTCAAGGGCCCGGCTCAGAGGCCCTTGGTTCCCCAATTTCTGAGGGCAGGGGAGGGGGAGGGTCAATTTTGGAGAGAAACCCAAAAATGCTCAGAATCGAAAATAAATGGGATCTGCCTCAAGGGCAAGGCTCAGCGGCCCCTCCTTCCTCAATTTCTGCGGGCAGGGGCGAGGGGGAGTCAATTTTGGAGTGAAAAACATAAATCCTCAGTAGCGAAAATAAAAGCGATCAGCCTCAGGGGGAAGGCTCAGAGGCCCCTCCTTGCTCCATGTCTGAGGGCAGGGCGGAGGGTGTCAATATTGGAGAGAAAACCAAAAATACTCAGAAGCGAAAATAAACGCGATCTGCCTTAAGGGGAAGGCTCTGAGTCCCTTCGTTGCACCATTTCTGAGGGCAGGGGAGGGGGGAGGTCAATTTTGGAGGGAAAACCAAAAATACTCAGAATCGAATATAAACGAGATCTGCCCCAAGGGGAAGGCTCAGAGGCCCTTCGTTTCCACATTTCTGAGGGCAGAGGAGGGGGAGTCAATTTCAGAAGGAAAACCAAAAATACTCAGAATCGAAAATAAACGGGATCAGTCTCATGGGCAAGGCTCAGAGGTCCTTCGGTCCTCCATTTCTGAGGGGCAGGAGATGGAGGGGGTCAATTTTGGAGGGAAAACCAAAAATACTCAGAATCGAAAATAAACGGGGATCTGACTCAAGGAGAAGGCTCAGAGGCCCTTCGTTCCCCCATTTTTGAGGGCAGGGTAGGGGAGGGGGGGGTTAATTTTGGAGGGAAAACCAAAAATACTCAGAATCGAAAATAAACGGGATCTACCTCAAGGGGAAGGCCTGGGCTGATGTTTGCAAGTCGAAGAATTTGTCTTTGTTGGTTTGAATGTCTAAAGTGCCTGTCTTTCTCTGTTTACATGTCTGATTTTTTTTGTTTGCATGTCCGGGTTGGTGTTTGCAAGTCCAAGTTGGTTTTTCAGACCTACGTTTTTTTTAGATTTTCGTTCGTGTTTGGTTCCCGTGGTTTATTATTTGAGAAGTTAACTTTATTAGTTCATGGTTTGACGTGCCTGAAATCATGAATTAGAATATTTAATTAGCTGTTTGGGTTTTCAGACATAGTTTTTTTTAGATTTTCGTGGGTGTTAGGTTCCTGGGATTTATTATTTGAGAAGCTAACTTTAGTATTTCATAGTTTGACTTGCCTGAAATCATGAATTAGAATATTTAATTGGCTGTTTGGGAATTTTCAGACCTAGGTTTTTTAGATTTCGTGTGTGTTTGACTCCTGGGGGTATATTATTTGAGAAGTTAACTTAAGTATTTTGTGGTTTTACGTGCCTGAAATCATGAATTAGAATAGTTAATTAGCTGTTTTGGTTTTCAGACCTAGTTTTTTAGATTTTCGTGGGCGTTAGGTTCCTGGGATTTATTATTTGAGAAGTTAACTTTAGTATTTCGTACTTGACGTGCCTGAAATCATGAATTAGAATAGTTAATTGGCTGTTTGGGGATTTTCAGACCTAGGTTTTTTAGGTTTTCGTGTGTGTTTGACTTTTAGGGTTTATTATTTGAGAAGTTAACTTTAGTATTTTGTGGTTTTACGTGCCTGAAATCATAAATTTGAATATTTAATTTGCTGTTTTGGGTTTTCAGACCTAGGTTTTTTAGATTTTCGTGGATGTTTGACTCCTGGGATTTATTATTTGAGAAGTTCCTGGAGTTTATTATTTGAGAAGTTAACTTTAGTATTTTGTGGTTTTACGTGCCTGAAATCATGAATTAGAATAGTTAATTAGCTGTTTGGGTTTTCATACCTAGTTTTTTAGATTTTCGGGGGTGTTAGGTTCCTTGGATTTATTATTTGAGAAGTTAACTTTAGTATTTGATGGTTTGACTTGCCTGAAATCATGAATTAGAATATTTAATTGGCTGTTTGGGGATTTTCAGACCTAGGTTTTTTAGGTTTTCGTGGGTGTTTGTTTCCTGGAGTTTATTATTTGAGAAGTTAACTTTAGTATTTTGCGGTTTTACGTGCCCGAAATCATGAATTAGAATAGTTAATTAGCTGTTTGGGCTTTCAGACCTAGTTTTTTAGATTTTCGTGGGTGTTAGGTTCCTGGGATTTATTATTTGAGAAGTTAACTTTAGTATTTCATGGTTTGACTCGGCTGAAATCATAAATTGATGAAATAATTTAGGTCGTATGATCAATTTAATTTATTTTTTAATGCACTAGTTTTTCAGTAAGGACATTCGATATCCTAAAAGTATTTAATTCAGACTTTTACCTTGACCATCGATCTTGTTAGCAGAATTTCAAAAGGATCATTTATGAATGCTGGCGTATCTGATGTAATAATTTAGATCGTATGATCAATTTAATTTATTTTTTAATGCAGTGATTTCACCTCTTGGATATACAGTACAGATACTTCATTCAAGAAATTATGAAAAAATCGCAAGTAAGTAACAAACTCTTTATGGTTTTCACCTCTTAGATATACAATGCAGATATTTCATTCAATAAATTATGAAAAAATTGTAAGCAAGTAACAAACTCTTTCCTGAAGTCACATCTTGGATACACAATGCAGAAACTTCAGAAACTTTCTTGAATTCACCTGCTGGATAAACAAAAAGACATTTCGTTCAAGAAATTATGAAAATATTTGTAAGTAAGTAACAAACTCTTTCTTGAAATTACCTCTTGGATACACAATGCAGAAATTTCCTTTAAGAAATTATGAAAAAATTGTAAGCAAGTAACAAACTCTTTCCTGAAGTCACCTCTTGGATACACAATGCAGAAACTTCATTTAAGAAACTATGAAAAAAATTGTAAGTAAGTAAGTAACAAATTCTTTCTTAAAGTCACTACTTGGATACACAATACAGAAATTTCATTAAAGAAACTATGAAAAAATTGTAAGTAAGTAGCAAATTCTTCCTTGAATTCACCTGCTGGATAAACAAAAAGACATTTCGTTAAAGAAATTTTGACAAAATTCTAAGTAAGTAACAAACTATTTATTGTTTTCACGACTTAGATACACGATGTAGAAATTTAATTCAAGAAATTATGAAAAAATTCTCAGTAAGCAACAATTTCTTTCTTGAAGTCAACTCTTGGATAAACAATACGGAAATTTCATTCAAGAAATTATGAAAATATTTGTAAGTAAGTAACAAACTCTTTATTGATTTCACCTCTTGGATATACAGTAGAGATACTTCATTCAATAAATTATGAAAAAAACGCAAGTAAGTAACAAACTATTTATTGTTTTCACCTCTTGGATATACAATGCGGATATTTCATTCAATAAATTATGAAAAAAATTGTAAGAAAGTAACAAACTCTTTCCTGAAGTCAACTCATGGATACACAATGCAGAAACTTCATTTAAGAAACTATGAAAAAATTGTAAGTAAGTAAGTAACAAATTCTTTTTTGAACTCTCCACTTGGATAAACAATACAGAAATTTCATAAAAGAAATTATGAAAAAATTGTAAGTAAGTAGCAAATTCTTTCTTGAATTCACCTGCTGGATAAACAAAAAGACATTTCGTTCAAGAAATTATAACAAAATTCTAAGTAAGTAACAAACTCTTTATTGTTTTCACGACTTAGATACACGATGTAGAAATTTAATTCAAGAAATTTTAAAAAAATTCTCAGTAAGTAACAATTTCTTTCTTGAAGTCAACTCTTGGATACACAATACGGAAATTTCATTCAAGAAATTATGAACATATTTGTAAGTAAGTAACTAGCTCTTTATTGATTTCACCTCTTGGATATACAGTACAGATACTTCATTCAATAAATTACGAAAAAATCGCAAGTAAGTAACAAACTCCTAATTGTTTTCACCTCTTGGATATACAGTACGGAAATTTCATTCAATAAATTATGAAAATTTGTAAGCATGTGACAAAGTCTTTGAAGTCACCTCTTGGATACACAATACAAAAATTTCATAAAAGAAATTATGAAAAAAATTGTAAGTAAGTAGCAAATTCTTTCTTGAATTCACCTGCTGGATAAACAAAAAGAAATTTCGTTCAAGAAATTATGACAAAATTCTAAGTAAGTAACAAACTCTTTATTGCTTTCACGACTTAGATACACGATGTAGAAATTTAATTCAAGAAATTATGAAAAAATTCTCAGTAAGTGACAATTTCTTTCTTTAAGTCAACTCTCGGATAAACAATATGGAAATTTCATTCAATAAATTATGAAAATATTTGTAAGTAAGTAACAAACTCTTTATTGATTTCACCTCTTGGATATACAGTACAGATACTTCATTCAATAAATTATGAAAAAATCGCCAGTAAGTAACAAACTCTTTATTGTTTTCACCTCTTGGATATTCAATACGGAAATTTCATTCAATAAATTATGAAAATTTGTAAGCAAGTAACAAACTCTTTCCTGAAGTCACCTCTTGGATACACAATGTAGAAACTTCATTTAAGAAAGTATGAAAAAATTGTAAGTAAGTAAGTAAGTAACAAATTCTTTCTTGAATTCGCGTCTTGGATAAACAAAAAAAGTCATTTCATTCAAGAAATTATGACAAAATTCTAAATAAGTAACAAACCCTTTTTTGAATTCGCCATTGGGTTGCACAATACAGAAATGTAATTCAGGAAACTATGAAAAACATTGCAAACAAACTCTTTCTCGAACTCGCTTCCTGGACAGACGATACAGCAATTTCACTCAAGAAATTATGAAAAAATTGTAAGTAAGTAGCAAACTGTTTCTTGAATTCTCCTCCTGGATGCAAAATACAGATATTTCATTCAAGAAATTATAAAAAAAATTGTAAGTAAGTAACAAACTCTTTCTTGAATACACCTCTTGGATACCCAATACGGAAATTTCATTCAAGAAATTATGAGAAAACTCTAAGTAATTAACAATCTCTTTCTTGAAGTCCGTGAAGACGTCCGCGCACGTAACCTCGTCTAAATTAACCTTAAAAAATGAAATAAAGCTATGTCGACTTTGCATGTCTCTCTCACTATGTATGCGCCATTGCGGTGTGTAACCAATGACCAATCAAGTTAACGTATATTGAGCAATCTCCGCTGTCTCTGATTGACCCCTAAAAAAAATGAGTGTTGTCTAAAAAACCAGTCTGGTTGAAAACTTGGAGTTTTCGTACTGCTCAATTTTTTGCAATGTGTAGGAACCAGTGGGGAATCCCCGCTCTTTTTGAAAGGTGCCAAGGAAAGGTAAGCAAATAGCATGTAGTTTCAAAACGTGTTTAATCACGTTTAGAGGTCCCATAGAATGAAATTTTTGTATTGTACATGCAAACGGCGATTTCAAGAATGAGTTTTTTTACTTATTTGGAATTTTGTCATAATTTCTTGAATGAAATGTCTTTTTTTGCATCCAAGAGGTGAAATCAATAAAGGGTTTGTTACTTACTTTCCTTTTTTTATAATTTCTTGAATAAAATATCCGTATTGTGTATCGAAGAGGGGACTTCAAGAAAGAGATTGTTACTTACCTGGAATTTTCTCATAATTTTTTGAATGAAATTTCCGTATCGTATTGCGTATCAAAGAGGGGACTTCAAGAAAGAGATTGTTACTTACTTAGAATTTTCTTATAATTTCTCGAAAGAAATATCAGTATTGGGTACCCAAGAGGTGTAGTCAAGAAAGAGTTTGCTACTTACTTACAATTTTTTTTATAATTTCTTGAATGAAAATCTGTATTTTGCATCCAGGAGGAGAATTCAAGAAACAGTTTGCTACTTACTTACAATTTTTTCATAATTTCTTGAGTGAAATTGCTGTATTGTCTGTCCAGGAAGCGAGTTCGAGGAAGAGTTTGTTTGCAATGTTTTTCATAGTTTCCTGAATTAAATTTCTGTATTTTGCAACCCAATGGCGAATTCAAGAAAGGGTTTGTTACTTATTTAGAATTGTGTCATAATTTCTTGAATGAAATGACTTTTTTTGTTTATCCAAGAGGCGAATTCAAGAAAGAAATTGTTACTTACTTACTTACTTACAATTTTTTTCATACTTTCTTAAATGAAGTTTCTGCATTGTGTATCCAAGAGGTGACTTCAGGAAAGAGTTTCTTACTTGCTTACAAATTTTCATAATTAATTGAATGAAATTTCCGTATTGTATATCCAAGAGGTGAAAACAATAAAGAGTTTGTTACTTACTGGCGATTTTTTCATAATTTATTGAATGAAATATCTGTACTGTATATCCAAGAGGTGAAATCAATAAAGAGTTTGTTACTTACTTAAGAATATTTTCATAATTTCTTGAATGAAATTTCCGTATTGTGTATCCAAGATTTGACTTCAAGAAATAAATTGTTACTTACTGAGGATTTTTTAAAAGTTTCTTGAATTAAATTTCTACATCGTGTATCTAAGTCGTGGAAACAACAAACAGTTTTTTACTTACTTAGAATTTTGTTATAATTTCTAGAACGAAATGTCTTTTTGTTTATCCAGCAGGTGAATTCAAAAAAGAATTTGCTACTTACTTACAATTTTTTTCATAATTTCTTTTATGAAATTTCGGTATTGTGTATCCAAGAGGTGACTTCAAAGAGTTTGTTACTTGCTTACAAATTTTCATAATTTATTGAATGAAATTTCCGTACTGTATATCCAAGAGGTGAAAACAATTAGGAGTTTGTTACTTACTTGCGATTTTTTCGTAATTTATTGAATGAAGTATCTGTACTGTATATCCAAGAGGTGAAATCAATAAAGAGTTTTTTACTTACTTAAAAATATGTTCATAATTTCTTGAATGAAATTTCCGTATTGTGTATCCAAGAGTTGACTTCAAGAAAGAAATTGTTACTTACTGAGAATTTTTTCAAAATTTCTTGAATTAAATTTCTACATCGTGTATCTAAGTCGTGAAAACAATAAAGAGTTTGTTACTTACTTATAATTTTGTCATAATTTCTTGAACGAAATGTCTTTTTGTTAATCCAGCAGGTGGATTCAAGAAAGAATTTGCTACTTACTTACAATTGTTTCATAATTTCTTTTATGAAATTTCTGTATTGTTTATCCAAGAGGAGACTTCGAGAAAGAATTTGTTACTTACTTACTTACAATTTTTTAATAGTTTCTTAAATGAAGTTTCTGCATTGTGTATTCAACAGGTGACTTCAGGAAAGAGTTTGTTACTCTCTTACAAGTTTTTCGTAATTTATTGAATAAAATATCCACATTTTATATCCAAGAGGTGAAAACAATAGATTTTGTTACTTACTTGAGATTTTTTCATAATTTATCGCACGAAATATCCATATTATATATCCAAGAGGTGGAATCAATAACGATTTTGTTGCTTACTTAAAAATATTTTCTTAATTTCTTGAATTAAATTTCAGTGTTGTGTATCCAAGAGTTGACTTCAAGAAATAAATTGTTACTGACTGAGAATTTTTTCATAATTTCTTGAATTACATTTCTACATCGTGTATCTAAGTCATGAAAACAATAAAGAGTGTGTTACTTACTTAGAATTTTGTTCTAATTTCTTGAACGAAATGTCTTTTTGTTTATCCAGAAGTTGAATTCAAGAAAGAATTTTCTACTTACTTACAATTTTTTCATAGTTTCTTTAATGAAATTTCTGTATTGTGTATCCAAGAAGTGACTTCAAGAAAGAATTTGTTACTTACTTACTTACAAATTTTTTCATAATTTCTTAAATAAAGTTTCTGCATTGTGTATCCAAGAGGTGACTTACGAAAAGATTTTTTTACTTACTTGAAAATTTTTTATAATATCCTACAGGAAATGTATTCATTTTGTATACAAGAGATAACTTAAAGAAATATTTTTTTATTTACTTACAAATATTTTAATAATTTCTTGAACTAAGTCTCTTTTTGTTTATCAGGTAGGTTAATGCAAGAAAAAATTTGCTACTTACTTACAAGTTTGCCATAGTTTCCTTAATGAGATTTCTGTATTGTGTATCCAAGTGTTGACTTAAAGAAAGAATTTACTACTTACTTATTTACAATTTTTTCATAGTTTCTTAAATGAAGTTTCTGCATTATGTATCCAAGATGTGACTTCATGAAAGAGTTTGTTACTTGCTTACAATTTTTTCATAATTTATTGAATGAAATATCCGTATTGTATATCCAAGAGGTAAAAACAATAAAGAGCTTGTTACTTACTTGCGATTTTTTCATAGTTTCTTGAATGAAGTATCTGTACTGTATATCCAAGAGGTGAAAACAATAAAGAGTTTGTTACTTACTTGCGATTTTTTCATAATTTCTTGAATGAAGTATCTATACTGTATATCCAAGAGATGAAATCACTGCATTAAAAAATAAATTAAATTGATCATACGATCTAAATTATTACATCAGATACGCCAGCATTCATAAATGATCCTTTTGAAATTCTGCTAACAACATCGATGGTCAAGGTAAAAGTTTAATTAAACACTTTTAGGATATCGAATGTCCTTACTGAAAAACTAGTGCATTAAAAAATAAATTAAATTGATAATACCATATAAATTATTTCATCAGATACGCCCATGAAAATCTAAAAAACGTAGGTCTAAAACCCCAAACAGTTAATTAACTACTATAATTCATGATTTTAGGCAAGTTATATACTAAAGTAATAAAGTTAACTTCTCAAATAATAAACTTCCAGGAAAACAAAACCCCCAACTATATAAGAAAATGAGGTCTTAAAACCCTAAAACGCTAATTAACTATTCTAATTCATGATCTCAGGCACGTAAAACCATAAAATACTTAAGTTAACTTCTCAAATAATAAATTCCAGGAGTCAAACATACACGAAAACATAAAAAAACCTAGGTCTGAAAATCCCCAAACAGCCAATTAAATATTCTAATTCATGATTTCAGCCAAGTCAAACCATGAAATACTAAATTTACCTTCTCAAATAATAAATCCCAGGAACCTAACACTCACGAAAATCTAAAAAACTAGGTCTGAAATCCCGAACAGCTAATTAACTATTCTAATTCATGATTTCGGGCACGTAAAACCGCAAAATACTAAAGTTAACTTCTCAAATAATAAACTCCAGGAAACAAACACCCACGAAAACCTAAAAAACCTAGGTCTGAAAATCCCCAAACAGCCAATTAAATATTCTAATTCATGATTTCAGGCAAGTCAAACCATGAAATACTAAAGTTAACTTCTCAAATAATCAATCCCAGGAACCTAACACCCACGAAAATCTAAAAAACTAGGTCTGAAAACCCAAACAGCTAATTAACTATTCTAATTCATGATTTCAGGCACGTAAAACCACAAAATACTAAAGTTAACTTCTCAAATAATAAACTCCAGGAACTTTTCAAATAATAAATCCCAGGAGTCAAGCATCCACGAAAATCTAAAAAACATATGTCTGAAAACCCTAAACAGCTGATTAAATATTCTAATTTATGATTTCAGGCACGTAAAACCACAAAATACGAAAGTTAAATTGTCAAATAATAAACCCCCGGAGTCAAACACACACGAAAACCTAAAAAACCTAGGTCTGAAAATCCCCAAACAGCCAATTAAATATTCTAATTCATGATTTCAGGCAAGTCAAATACGAAATACTAAAGTTAACTTCTCAAATAATAAATCCCAGGAACCTAACGCCCACGAAAATCTAAAAAACTAGGTCTGAAAACCCAAACATCTAATTAACTATTCTAATTCATGATTTCAGGCACGTAAAACCACAAAATACTTAAGTTAACTTCTCAAATAATAAACCCCCAGGAGTCAAACACACACGAAAATCTAAAAAACCTAGGTCTGAAAATTCCCAAACAGCAAATTAAATATTCTAATTCAGGATTTCAGGCAAGTCAAATTAAGAAATACTAAAGTCAACTTCTCAAACAATAAATACCAAGAACCTAACACCCACAAAAATCTAAAAAACTAGGTCTGAAAACCCAAACAGCTAATTAACTGTTCTAATTCATTATTTCATGCACGTCAAATCACTAAATACTAAATTTAACGTATCAAATAATACCCCCTGGGAACCAAACACGCACGAAAATCTAAAAAAAACTTATGTGTGAAAACCCAACTTGGACTTGCAAACACAAGCCCGGACATACAAACAAAAAAATACATGATATGTAAACAGAGAAAGACAGGCACTTTAGACATTCAAACCAACAAAGACAAATTCTTTGACTTGCAAACATCAGCCCAGGCCTTCCCCTTGAGGTATATCCCGTTTATTTTCGATTCTGAGTGTTTTTGGTTTTCCCTCCAAAATTAACCCCCCCCCCTCCCCTCCCCTGCCCTCAGAAATGGGGGAACGAAGGGCCTCTGAGCCTTCCCCTTGAGTCAGATCCCCGTTTATTTTCAATTCTGAGTATTTTTGGTTTTCCCTCCAAAATTGACCCCTCCCTCGCCTTCCCCGCAGAAATGGAGGACCGAAGGACCTCTGAGCCTTGCCCATCAGACTGATCTCGTTTATTTCCAATTCTGAGTATTTTTGGTTTTCCCTCTTACATTGACTCCCCCTCCCCCCTGCCCTCGGAAAAGGAGGACGGAGGGGCCTCAGAGCCTTCCCCTTGAAGCAGATCCCGTTTATTTTTGATTCTGCGTTTTTTTGGTTGTCCCTACAAAATTGAATCCCCCTCTCCCCTGCCCTCAGAAATAGAGGATCGAGGCGTCTCTGAGCCTTGCCCTTGAGGCAGATCCCATTTATTTTTGATTCTGAGCATTTTTGGTTTTCCCTCCAAAATTGACCCCCCCCTCCCCTGCCCTCAGAAATTGGGGAACGAAGGTCCTCTGAGCCTTGCCCATGAGACTGATCCCATTTATTTTCGATTCGGAGTATTTTTGATTTTCCCTCTGAAATTGACTCCCCCTCCCCCCCGCCCTCAGAAATCGTGGAAGGAGGGGCCTCTGAGCCTTCCCCTTGAGGCAGATCCCGGTTTATTTTCAATTCTGAGTATTTTTGGTTTTCCCTACAAAATTGACTCCCCCTCCCCCTGCCCTCAGAAATGGAGGAAGGAGGGGCCTCTGAGCCTTCCCCTTGAGGCAGATCCCCTTTATTTTCGATTCTGAGAATTTTTGGTTTTCCCTCCAAAATTGACTCCCCCTCTCCCCTGCCCTCAGAAATGGAGGAAGGAGGGGCCTCTGAGCTTTGCCCTTGAGGCGGATCCCATTTATTTTCGATTCTGAGCATTTTTGGTTTTCCCTCTAAAATTGACCCTCCCCCCTCCCCTGCCCTCAGAAATTGGGGAACGAAGGGCCTCTGAGCCTTGCCCTTGAGGCAGATCTTATTTATTTTCGATTCTGAGCATTTTTGGTTTTCCCACCAAAATTGACCCTCCCCCCCCTCCCCTGCCCTCAGAAATCGGGAAACGAAGGGCCTCTGAGCCTTGCCCTTGAGGCAGATCCCATTTATTTTCAAATCTGAGCATTTTTGGTTTTCCCTCCAAAATTGACCCTCCCCCCTCCCCTGCCCTCAGAAATGAGGGAACGAAGGACCTCTGAGCCTTCCCCTTGAGGCATATCCCATTTATTTTCGATTCTGAGTATTTTTGATTTTCCCTCCAAAATTGACACATCGGAGAGGTAAAGCTTGGTCAACTCACAATGTCATTCTATCGCCGTTAGCCATTTTCATTGACTGATGTTTTTTCAAATTTATAACAAATTAACTGAGTTAACAACCCCTTCGGGGTTACCTTAACTTTTAATCAGTTTAATCCTTTTTTTCTCCACCGTCATACAATCCAATCACTAATTAGAATCATTCACACTCCTATTATTCAAAACATTAATTAATATCGGTCATAGTGTCCAATTTGCGAATCCCTTTTTGCAAAAATGTTAAATACTCACTCTCTTTGAAAAACAAAACCAGACTGTACCCAACAAACCTGGCTACTCCCAACAAACCAAACTATACCCACCAAACCAGCCTTGCTATAGCAGGAAGGAACTTAAAGGCCCCAAAGCCATAGGTACATGCTCTGGGAAGCTGCCATGGAACGTAAAGACCCAGAAACTTATAGTTGACCCAGAAACTGAGCTTCTATAGAATAACATTGAAATTCCTAGGGGCCTTGGCAAATTCAATATGTACATACTACTGTCGTCGTAAGAATTTCGAAAAGGGCTCAATCGATTGAAAATGGAAAGGGCTGATGCCCTTTTTATTAGTCAAAAGTGATTGGAGGGCAATTAATCCCACTCCCACCCCCACCCTCCCAATTGCTTTTATGTTTAAAAACTAAATGTTGCCATAAGATTAAATCAAAATGCACTGTGTTAATGCTAATTCCCAATAAGGCATCTCAGCAGTATCCCAAGAATGACCGACGGTATTATGTTCAAACTTTCGGGGCTACTTCTGCTCTTAAAATTTAACCAAGTGAAAATAGTGTAAGAAATTAACATAAGTTGGGCTCAGAACCCCTATGCCTTCCCAAGGCCAGAACATAATTTGCACTTTACTGAAAAAAATAGAAATGAATGTGCATTGTCAGTTTAATATACATTTACTGATATTTAGTAAACAAAATGTAAATATTATTTGATTTATTAAAGTTATAAAAGTTTTTAAAAGAAATTTTATATTTTTTTCAGTAAAGTGCAAATTATGTTATGGCCTTGGGCAGGCATAGGGGTTTTGAGCCCAACTTGTGTTAATTTCTGCTCGTTTTGAGTTTGACTCGGTTATTTATTGTAATTTCTGTTCGTTTTGGGTTTCATTTATTTATCGATGTTGATTCGTGGTAGTTTCACGCTTGGTAGATAGCTATATTTTATTTTTGCTCATTTTTTGTTTAATAGAGCTCTTTACTTTTCTTTGAAAAACTTATTTTGTGGTAAAAGTTTTTTTAATTAATATTATAAAGTGTCTATTTTTTTATGAAATTTGAACATCTTTGAGGACGAATGCGCCACCATGCAACAACATTTTCTGGCAGATTCATGGGGGACCCCAAGATTTTTCTCCCCAAAATTTTTCTGGTACGCTCATTCCTATATTTTCTGTTTTTTTTCTATAATACTCTTTTTTTTAGAAAACTCTTTTTTTAGAATAAATTTGTCACTTTTGTCAACTATTGGAACCCTTGTCACATTGAGCCCTCCGAAAATTTTGCTTATTGGCACCCTTGTCACATTGCCTCCCCCCTTCCCTCCTAGATTTTCTCTAGATCCACCCCTATGGCTATATCGGAATTGTTACTTCATGAATTTTTAGCAACTTATGGGCCAAAGTTGTTGTTTAAGCCAAAAACTGGCAGAGACCGCTACTTTGTTGTCGCACAATATTTTTTGCTACTTAAAAAAGGCAATGGAATTTTTAATTTTCGTTTGAATGACCCTTTTTCCGATTTTCTAGGACTATTCAATACCGCTCTCTAGGTCTATAATGAAAGAAAGATTGAGGTGGTTAGGGCATGTTGTGCGGATGAATGATGATAGATTGCCAAAGATTGTTCTTTTCGGCCAACCATCTAGGGCGAAACGGAAAGCAGGTCGCCCCCGTCTGGGGTGGGAGGACGCCATAAAGAAAGATTTAAAGGAAATGGGAACTTCGTGGGCGGATTTAAAAAGGGAGTCTTTGAATAGATTGGGATGGAGGAGGAGCGTGCGTAGCTCTGTTGGCCTCAGGCGGCTTGGTGCTGCCTAGAGTTGTTAGTAGTAGTAGTAGTAGTAGTAGTATTAGTTCGACATGATCATCCCTGGGAAAAAAATAAATAAACAAACAAATAAACTCGCATTCGTGATCAGGGACGTATCAAGGATTTATTTTTCTGGGGGGGGGGATGAAAAGTTATTTGGGGGGGGGGAAGTTTGCAAAAAAGTTTAAAAGACGCATCAAAAATGTGTTTATATTCATTTTTGTTACATTTTTACGAGTCGGACAAACATTTTTGAGGGAGAGATTCGAACCCTTCCTCCTGGGTAGGGCCTTTTCCTTAATCTTTCTTCTCCGAAAACATACAAAATTCCACATTTTTGCTTAGAGGATGCTTGAAAACCCTATAGTTGAGCTCTCTGATATGCTGAATTTGACCTTGTAATTATCATTAAGATTACCTAACCTTTTATGAGTGTTTTGTCCCTTTTTAGAAAATAAAGTTAATTTTCTTAGGCTCATAACTCTTATATGTAATTTAAAACTTAATAGCGTTGGTATCTATATGGTTAGTTCCTAAAAAGAATTCCGAATAGGAATTCTGCCAACTTCCCTCAGTGTAGAATTTCTTCTGAAAAGTCAGCCCCCCCCCCGGAACTTTCTCTCCCATGGAAAATTCTACCCGTAGAGAATCTCCCTGGTAGAAAATTCACCCCCCCCCTTTCACCCAAAAATATATGCATAATTCCCAACAACAAATACCATACTTAAACATCGGGCAAATCTTATAACTTAAAAACCTTTCCCAGGGACTGTGGGGCTCATTTTACCTCCAAAGACATAGTTATTTGGCCTTTCAACTATTCTGAACAAAATGGCTATCTCAAAATTTTTATTGGGTGATTTTGGGGGGAAAAGACTAAACAAAGCTGTAAAAATGAATCACGATCAAAACTTCCCGGATAAATATATAATAAAAAATATATATAATTAAAACAAAAAAACATAAAATTCTAACGAAAAATTTAATTTGTGGGAGAAAATGCAGAAAAAACTTGGGAAATTGCAGGCCTGAGGTGAAAAAATCGTAAATACACTTAACTTATCTTATTAAGATGAGTTTAATTCGTTTGCTGCTGTTGAACTTCTATTATTGCTATGAAATAAACACCGAAATGCCACGAGTTGAAAATAAATATCCCAAAAATAACCACATTTCTAATGCAGTTAGCTGTTTTGAAATGGCTGCAATGGAGCAGTTTGCTCCATTTTTAGCAATTAGCAATTCACTAGTTTTCTTTGCAGGATTTCTTGCATGTGTTGGATTCAACACAAGTGAATTTGCGTTTTTTTGCAAGCATACTGAGCAAAAAAAAAAAAAAAAAAAAAAAAAAAAAATTGGTACTGGTTAAGAAACCAGTAGTCACGCGAGAAAGACCGCATCGAAATCTCAAAGATACTTAATGAAAAACAGGTTTTCGCTGCATAGTGAGGTAATGCTCACTCCGTGACAAAGATTTAAACTTTAGTTTTCTGGGTTGAAGGGGCAAAAAAAGGTACCTAGGATAGGTTATGCCACGTATTTAATATAAGCTATGCTTTACCCCCCCCCCCACTAATGTGCAAATATATAGCCCAAATTTATTCATAAACTGTCATATTTCCATCCTATTTTGTTTTATTTCATTAGCATTAACAAAACTTCACTTCTCACGTGACTATCGGATTCTTACCAGTATCAAAAAATGTCTGCAAATTTGCTATTGTTTTCCACGAAACGCAATATGTGGGAAACTTTTTCTCCTACTTTGTTGAAGGCAGCATATGATACTTTATTATTTATATTTAAATTATTCAAAATTAATGACTATTATTTATATTTATTTATATCTATATTATATTATTTATGCATTATATATTATTTATATTAATATTTATATTAACTTATCCCTGTCTTAATTTTGAGCTCATACAGTTTCTGTGCCCGGGGCAGGTGCCCCCTCTGCCCCCCTCCTAAAACCACCTCCGCCTTCTTCCCATATTAAGATTTTTACGCTTGTCCTTATAATTCTCAATATGTTCCCTTTAGTTAGCTTTTTGCATTTTTTCAAACTTCCCCTTGCAATAAATACCTGCATTGCACATGTTTTCATTTGCTTATCAGCAATTTCAAGTAAAATTTAAAGCTGAAAAAAAAACACAGTAAAAAAAGACATGAAAAGTAAAAAAAGTTATTTTAACTGTTCTAGTAACAAGATTAGACACAGGATATGACTATAAACAAAATAAAGAAAAATATAATATACTGAACCCAACAAAGGCCTCATCGCATGAAAAGGGGAAAATTTTGGTAAAGGAGAATTTTGTTTTAAGTTAAATTTTCGTCATTCTAAAATTAGACATAGAGCATAATTTTAAGCAACGGGCGTAGTCATTGGTATCAAAGTCAATTTTTTGGCATTATCAATGGTCTGTTGTTCCGAAGGTGGACCCTCATGTAGAGTTACTCCCTTCCCCTGTTGAATACTATTTGGTATTTACCTATTATATCGACTACACTGTTGTTCTTCAAAATCACTTTCTCTGTGTACACTCGGAGATATTCAGCTTATACCCCGAGTGAGATAAACTATTACCAACTATAGAGTTAGCTAGGTTATGTATTTAATATAATGAGTTCTGAGCGGCCTGCTTTCCATAATTCTGTGTTGCGGTTTCCATAATTTTGTTACTAAAGCAGTATATTTTCATCATATTTTGGTATATTTTATTAGGATTAACGTAACTTCACTTCTTAGATGTGGTCGGTATAATACGTAAATACCTACTATTTTTATACTTCTGCATGTGGGTGTTTCACTTTGATACTTCTTTAGTATCCAGTAAACACTCAATTAATAAAGTTTCGTTAATGTTAGTGAAATAAAACAAAATAGGATGAAAATATAATAGTTCAGAAACAAATTTGGGCTATATATATTTGCACATTAGGGGAGTTGGGTGGGTAAACTATAGCATATATTAAATACGGGTACTGGTGCGTTATACGGTCACTTTTATATATTTTACAAGGAAACCAGTCACGAAAAACCCGCCAGACGGGTTAATTGCAAGAGACCGCTGTCGAGAAATGCATTGCAAAGCGTGGTTTTCATTGCGTTTAGGATATTCAAACTGTTGTTTTTTGGGGTTTAGGGGGGAAGGTACCTAGGTTATGTTACGTATTTAATATATGCTATGCTTTACCCCCCCCCCCAATGTGCAAATATATAGCCCAAATTTGTTTATAAACTATTATATATTCATTCTATTTTATTTTATTTCATTAGCATTAACCAAACTTGACTTTTTAGAAGTGACCATATAATGCACCAGTACCTAAATACGTAACCTAACCTAGGTACCTTTTCTTGCCCCTTCAACCCCAATAAAACTAAAGTTTAAATCTTTGTCACGGAGTGAGTAATACCTCACTAGGCAGCGAAGACCTGTCTTTCATATAGCATCTTTGAGATTTCGATACGGTCTTTCTCGCGTGTCTACTGGATTCTAAACAAGTACCTTCACTTTTTTATTATGCTGAAGTCTAGTGGCATTTCCTTGTTTTTGACGGCACCGTGGATTTAGCCACAAGAAAAGAGGCACGAGAACAGTTCCATAAATTTGAGTAGGGTAAAGATAGTCTAACTCTTCGGAAAGGCCACGCGCTCAAAACAGCGTCTGCGTTGTAACAAACATTTTTTATACCATTCTGTTTAATTGGATTGAAATATATTATAATTTTAGCAGCTTTTGATCAGAAGCACAGTTAGGTAATTACATTGTTACATGCTACAGATGCAGCCACCTTTTTTTCAAATTGTGTGAGAATTCACCAAAATTATCTTTGATAAACAGTCAAGTTCATTCACTTCGAAAAAGAACAAAATGCAATATGCCGCAAATACTTTTTATTCTTGAGTACTTTCAAGTTACGTAAAATTAAAGCGACGGGTTTTCTACCCGAGTCTACCAATTTTAGCACCGCCCCTATCAATTTTTAGTTCGTTTTTAGGTGTGAATCTTTAAGGATATATTTGGCCAACAAGACTAGTTAGAAACCCAAAATTGGGCTTTTTTTAATAGTGTGACGGCCACTTTGAGGCCTTTGGATTTACAAAATGCTACTAAGAGGTAGGTGTTCCAATTTATTTGGGTCAATATCTACCAAATCATATTATTGAGTTAAGACTAAAGTGAATACACCATTCGATGCCTTTTTTATGCTGATTACGAATATAATAAGCATTTCTATCGGAAATGAATTTCAGCCCCTCCCCTGGGGGGGGGGGGCTGAAATTCATTTCTGAGAGAAATGCTTATTATATTCATAATCAGCATAAAAAAGGCATTGAATGGTGTATTCACTTCATTCCTAACTCAATAATGTGATTTGGTAGATACTGACCTTTATTTGTACAGGTACTTGATGGGTGGGAAAATTTGCCCCTTGTAGATTTTAAAAATACCTTTTTTTGTTTTTAATGAAAAATTAGGTAAATTTGTAGTGGTTGACAATTGTATGGTTTTATGCTTCACCGAGGCTTTTTTCATAAACTTAAGAAATAGATTTGCTATAGCTACTAGGCTAGTAGCAACTCAATCCTGAATCTAGCCGCCACACCTATGGACGCTCCTACTCCATACCGAAGGCCATACCCAGGATTTTTTTGGAGGTGGTTTTACTAAAAAAAAAATTCAGGGTGAGGGGGTTTTAGGCTACACAAAAAAACCCTCAAAAAACGCATACAAAATTTGTTTATGTCCATTATTGTTACGTTTTTACGAGTCAGACAAACATTTCGGGGGGGGGGGGGGCTGGGTACGGCCTTATCCATACCAATCTGTTCGAAGCCTTACTCTTCACATTTGTCCAACAAGTTATAAATTCCCTTAAATCCTTCCTTACAACCTTCTTCCCCTGTCTGGGATGATCTGTTTGTCGTTTGGGCCTAGAAGGTTGGCGGTAAAGGAGGGTCTTTCTGTCGGCAATCTGTCATCGTTCATCTGCAGTTTAAATATATTTACAAATCATTTAAACCTTATAAATCACAATTGAGCAAAATTAGGTTATGAGGCTCAAAATACTTTCGTCGTGCCTCATTTAAGAATTAGATCTAATTCTCTAGGTTTTATAAATACTATTTTATAAAAAATACTTTTACAAAAAGAAGGTCAACAATGGTCAGTGTCATTTGGAGGAGGAAGTGGTAGGCTTCGATGATTCAAAATACCTTCCCAGCAAATCATTCAGGCTCTAGATCGATTCCTGAAAGCTTCATTCACTTAACTCAACCTCTTTCAAATATAGCATAGCCTAGGGTTAAAATCAGAAAAGAACCTCCCTCCTATTGGTCACATATATGTGCCCATTAGATTAAGTATCTACTATACCCCCCCCCCCTAATGGTCAGATATATGCGCAATGATTTTTCCACCGTTTCAATAATCCGGTAATTCCATTTGGAGAAAAGAGTGACATATGGAAAACTCATTGCATATATACAATCCAGGGTATGACAGTTAGTAGGGCGGGGGGAGTGAAGAAAATTTGCAACGGAATTGAACTTTATGTTTTGAATCAGGACGAAATTCTGATCCTAAAAGTAAGTCTATCTCATAGCTACCTCATGGATTTACCAAATAAATAGATCCTCCATTCAATTTTCGGTAAATATATCACAGTTCATATTATTAACTTACGAATAAAGTAAACACACCATGATGCCTTTTCTTAAGCTCTTTCCAAATATAATAATCATTTTTGTCGCAAATGAAGTCCCCCCTACCCTTATATATACCAATTCAGGGTATATGTTTGCACATTAGGGGAGGGGGATTTGGTAAAGTTTATTTCTGAAGCAAATGAGAGATAAGTTTAAACTTTACCAACATCCCCCCCCTAATGTGCAAATATATACCCTGAATTGGTATATATAGGGGTGGGGGCAAAATTTTATTGCGAAAAAAATGATTATTATATTCGTAAGGAGCATAAAAAGGCATCGAGTGGTATGTTCACTTTATTCGTAACTCAATAATATGAACTGCGAAATATTTGCCCAATTTTCTTTCCAAATATAATAGTCTCAATTGCGTCCCAGCCCCTCTCCCAGTAATTGAGTTTGACATAGTCCTGGCTACATACAAAATATTGCTGTTTTGTTTGTTTGTTATTTTCGTTATGAACCGATTGTTGAAGAGAATTAAGCTTAAAAGATAATCGCACTACTAATGACCTCGGTATGACCTTTTTATATTTTTTTTCTTTGCGTATTAAAAAAAGAAGCGAAGTCGTAAGCGATCGAACGGGAGGGACTGGGCCAGCAAGAATGGGGTACACTTCCTTACTTATAACCAGATAATTATTTAGATTTACGAATAGAGGGAGGGGTGATAATAACCCGGCTAAATATTATTAAAAGTCTAGCCTTAGATTGCACTATGAATTTCAATTATTTCTTGTGAAGGTTATCGTGTCCAAGATGTTAGGTAACGTTAAGCAGTTTCGGAGCCTATTATGTAAATATAGGCTCCATTATTAGACCTATTCTATAACTTTGTTTATAATGTGTTGAAACCGAAGAATTGAAATAGCAAACAAACGAAGTTTCGCCTCTAACCCTTACTGCTTCCTATTCTTTGCTTCTCTGAGCAGGGCTGTCACTAAGTAGCAGATTTATTGGCCGGTCCAGCCCGTGCGCTGAATTTAGTTTCTGGGGAAGGCCCAATAATAGCTTTTATTTGAGAATTTGTATAAGAGGTGCCCAAAAATTAGAAATAACGGAATTTAGGGGGTGAGTCTCCAGGCCCCTAGCCCCCTGAGTACGTGACTGCCGCTGGCAATTGGTTTTACCCAATTTTTTCCCCAATAAGGTCGGGATTTCATTACAAATGCGGTAAATTTCTTAGTATTGTGGTAAAATCTTGAAAAAATGGGTAAAGTCGATATTCTGGCAAATTTTCTTTTTCCCCTCTTCCTAAAAAATATCAAGATTTCATAATTATTATTATAATTTAATGCTCCTCATACAATTCACCTTGTTTTTACTTTTCCAAATTTGCCCCCCACCCTCCTCGAAAAACATTCCTTTGTGTATGCCTGCCAATCGCGATAATCCTTTTTGTGCTTCACAGACTGTACTGTCAAGTAACTATTCTGTTTTTTTTTTTAATCACCAACTACAAAGTTTTACTAAATTTTGTTCAATTTTTTCATAAGAATTGACTATCTTTACATTCAGGTCTCAAAGTCTTAATCACAAAAGCTAAAGGAGTTTAGAAGAATCTCTTCCAAGCATCTTTGAAATGATCATCTTCCCTGTTACCAGAATTTTGTAAAAAAAAAGAATATTTATGAGAATTTAGCCTACATAATTGTCTTTCTTAATTTATCTTTTCTTTTCCTATATCAATCTGAAAGTTTTACTAAATCTGGTTCTCAGCAAGGCTCTGATTCTGCCCCCCCCCCCCAAATCTTGAATTTTGTGAGTCCTTCCGAAGAAAAATTTCCAAAGTGTTCATGCAAATGACTCGTCTTTAAAGAGAGCCCCTGACTTATGTGCCTCCTTCCCCCCCCCAACACAAAAAAAATCCGGTATATAGTCCTACTCCTTTTCAAAATCATTTCAAGTGCCTAACAAATGAAACTCAGAGAGGAAAGAAAATAACAAAATGAAAAAAAGGTGAAAAAACGAGGAATTTCGTCAGCCAGTGGCGAAACATGAAGAAGAAGAAATAAGCAAATATTTCGACAAGGACCTCCGCCAATTCGTCCTCAGCGCTAAATAAAAAAGGAAGAAAAGAACAAAGAAACCAACGAAAATTGAACCTTTTGAAGTTTACCTCACAACGACAGAACAATAACTAAACAAGAACCAGGTTGGAATCAATGAAAAAGAAATTTACCTAGTTGATTGAGCAATAATCCTTTGTTTTGGTATAGCCTTAGCTGGTCTACAAATTCGGTCTTCATTTGATATGCAAATAGGTTCTTTCGAGTTTGACCGGGTGAAAATATTGATTGAGTCCTTCAAAATTAAATTGTTATAAATTGGGCTCAATGAAATATCTCCAGTGTCTCCATTTATTGCTAAATTTCGGTTTATGTATTTTTTGATCTCAATTACTTCTTTAAAAGATTGTGGTAGGCCATTTGCAGTAGATATTAAGGTTGCCTCGTCAGAAAGAATCAGATGTGTCGAATTTTCAAATATATGCAGGGCCAAAGCCGAACCAAAGTTGTCATTTTTATTTTCCAATCTCAGGGACTTGTCTATTGAAATTTTGTGTTCATGCAAACGTTCACCTAGTTGTTGATAGGTCCTACTAAAGTAAAATTTCCCACATGAACATGGGATTCTGTAGACGCCACTACCCAGTACAGGGTCAGTTTTATCTTTTCCTGAGTTAAAAAAATTTTCAACTTTTGGTTCAGTTTTGAAAGAAACAGAGAAATTATGTTTTTTTTTTAATTTTTCCAAGTTTATCGCTAAGTTTTGGGATGTATGGTAAAGTGTGGTCTTAGAATGTATTTACTTCAAGTGCCTAGGACAGTGAAAAGGAAATCTTATTTTTGAATTGATTATATGTAAGCTTACACAACCACACATATCTTAAAAAAGTGGGAAAAACTCCGAACTCAATGTTCGATGAAAGTTCCTCCTTAAATGGAACTTATTTTTTCGTAGCAGCGGGTGCCAAATAAAAAGAAAAAACGAGTGTAGAGATGAGCGAAAAATAAGCTAAAACCAATGGCACCAAATAGCTTAAAAGGTTTAGCTTTTATGCCCGTGCCACATTATAGTCACGCTTGTCGATAAAATCAAAATTACGCGCGACTACAATTTCTCGAGTTGACCATTGTTCAACTTTCAAACATAAATTTCTTGACTGACCAATCAGAGTCAAATTTAAGGCATAATTTTTAAAACTGGAAAAGATGGAAACTTAGAAGAGCGGTTTTTCTATCTGGGAGAGGAATCTCACAAAAGCTAAGAAGACTTAGTATTAGTAGAGAACAGTTGGACATGAATTACTGTTGGTGCAAACTCTTTAAACTAATTTCTTACAATTTAAATTTTTGCTTTTTAAACACAGGTGTGATGCTAAAATCAAGGAAATTACCTCTTCGTTCATGATATTTGGCTTTTTTTTATCGATAGATGTGACTATGATGGGGCACGGGCATTGTTCGAAAGTGTACCTTTCTTTGCCAATCAACAGATTGTTAATGTTTGAGTTTTGTCAGCATCCAACGAATTGCTTTTGTTCTTTCTTTTAAATTAAATTAAAAAAAACAAGTTTTTTAAACTGAAAGTAAGGAGCGACATTAAAACTTACAACGAACAGAAATTATTCCGTATATGAAAGGGACTGTCCCGTCCTCAACGCCTCGCTCTTTACGCTAAAGCTTTTTATTGTTTTAAAAAATAAATTTTTGAGACAGAGTCAAACTTTAGCGTAAAGAGCGAGGCGTTGAGGACGGGACAGTCCCTTTCATATACGAAATAATTTCTGTTCGTTGTAAGTTTTAATGTCGCTCCTTACTTTCAGTTTAAAAAACTTGTTTTTTTATTTAATTTTTGAACGTTTTTGAATAAATGCAGGTTTTGATCTTGGCTCACCGTACATCAATAATTAAAACAAAATTTTCATATTAATTTACTTTTATTTAGTTAAATGGCTTTCTCGAAACTTGTTTAATTTTATTTACGAACGTTTTTATTAGTAATAAAGATACGTAACTTACGAATTAACTTACGTAACGAACTTCTATATTCATATATTTTTAATACGTTTATTAGGGGGTTCGCCCCCAAGTCAATACCTTGCTCTTTAAGCGAAAGTTCGAATTTTGTTCCAATTCTTTAAGAATGACCGCTTAATCACAAAGGCCGTTAATTAGAATAAATAGCTCTTATGAAAGTACTAAAAAATCTTTGCCTTAAAGAGCGAGGCATTGAGTACGGGGTGAACCCAATCATATATGTAATATTTTCTGTTCGTTTAAAGTTTCGATGTTGCTGCTGTTGCAGTTGAAATACTTGTTTTTTTATATGAAATTTCTTGTCTTTTTTTAAATAATGCTGGGAAGTCCGGCGTCCCCTTCATAGTAATGTCCCTTCCCCCATGAAAACTTCTTTCATGGAAAGATTCTCCCACATAACCTCCTAACTTTTGATGGGTAGGATTAAACTTGAAGAAACTTATATATTTGAAATCAGGATTTAGGTCTGATTCTTTTGATGTATCTATTTGTATCAAAATACCGTTTTCTAGAGTTTCGGTTACCATTGAGCCGGGTCGCTCCTTACTTACAGTTCGTTACCACGAACTGTTTGATATCGCAACACTGACGAAATGCAATACTTCTCCGACAACCTCATTATTTTAAAATAAACAAAAGAAAAATCGGTACTTTTGTCTTATAGCCACCACATTCAAGAAGTGAAGCTAGGTTAATCCTAATGAAGTATACCTAACTATGATGAAAGTAAAATATTTTTGTAACAAGATTATGAAAACTACAACAGAATTATGGAAATAAGGCCCCCCCCAGGGCGCATTATATTAAATGGTTTCGGTACTTCCTCGTTGCTAGTACACATTCAAGAATTGAAGTTAGGTTAATCATAATGAAATATATCAAAATATGATAAAAACATAATAGTTTAGAAACAAAATTATGGAAACTACAACAAAGAATTATGGAAGGGGGAGGCCGCCCAGACCGCATTCTATTAAATACGTAACCCACAGTTTATATAATTAGTGAAATTAACTGTGATATTGAAATTGACTAATTATATAAACTGTGACGTAACCTAACCAAAATACCAACTAAATATTTAATTAAAATATAGCTACAATGTAGTTTTCCACCGAGCCGAAACTAATATTGCCTGATATAAAGACCATGAAAACTGGTTATTGTCTCATGTTCGCGATACAAAATATCTGTGTGTGATGGTATTAAGGCGCAAGTACCGCAAAACCTTAGAGAATCGAGGCTTTCGGGTATGAATAGACTTAAGGTGGGTTCAAAGGGCAGTGAGGGTCCGTATTTTGATGTGTTTGGCTCTTTAAGCAGGTCTATGTGCTCTCTTAGAAAAAAATAGTTGCTGGAACCTCTTCTGTTAATATCTAAATCTAGTTTGGGTACTTGTATGATATAGCGCCGACCACTCAAGTTGTTAATCGATTGACGCATTGTAGAACCGATTTTTTCGTTAGTTTTATTTGGACAGTATGAAGTTAAAGAATAATTCTTACTTCATCGTAAGCAGAATAATTGTGACTAACACATTAGGCATGTAGACACGCTATAATTTACCCCCCCCCCCTAATGTGCAAATATATAGCCCAAATTTCATTAGGATTTTAGAAATTCATTAGGATTAAGCGTCAGAGAAACAGGTTTTACTTAGATGAAGAATATTGGGTCGGCGCTATATCATACACGTACCCTAGTTTGTAATAAAAGCTGCCAAATAAAATCACTAAAACAAATAAAAATAAATAAAATAAAATCACTAAAAAGATAGAAATCTTTTGAGGTGCAGTATTGCGCCAGAAACCAAAATAAAGTGCAAATAAACTGTTTTTGGAATGGATAAGCTGTGGTGTGTGGGAGGATTACGTCACAGTTTTCAAGGTTGAGCCTCGGGGGTTATATTCATCTTAGGCAGTCTATATGCTAGGCGTCTCTCCTATAATGACTCATTTTATTCTCATAGATTATCTGGCAACACCTTTTTTTCTTGAGACCTGTTTTTGGCAAAAAACGAATACCTGTTTTGTCTCAGTGCTTTAGAGACTTGGAATTCAACGAATTGATAGTGCCTGGAGACTTTAATCTGAAAAATTAAGAAAAAATCTGGAAAGCTAGTTTTTATATTTTTTAAATCAGTTTAGTGTGCTAGTTAATTCAAGATTTGACGTATTTGACTGTTATAAAGTAAGAAAATGGATGAAAAATTATTGGACAATAAAAGATATGCATTAGCTCAGACATTGCTAAATACTGAAAAGTTCTTTGGGGGATCTCTAACTTTTTATTATTTTTTTTTTTGCCACTGGGAGTTACAAGCTTAGGCCTGCATCCAAGTATTTATTTGGGGGATAGAACTTTAGGGGTGGGGGACCTTCAACAAGGCAACAAAAAGGAGAATTTTACAAAATGCTGATTTTCGGTATCAGGGCCGTATTAAGGATTTTTGCTTGGGGGGACACCATAAAACAATAAAATGCATCAAAATGTGTTTTTAGGCATTTTTGTTACGTTTATACGAGTTGAAAAAATATTCTGGGGGGATTCAAACCCCCTAAACCCCTCCCTGGATACGCCCTTAACCAATATTGACTTACTCTTTGTTTTTTTCGAGTTTTCTCTTGGTTTGCCAAGTAGATAAAGCTCTCTATGATTTTGTGTGCATTAATATATAGAGAAAAAATCATTGTTCGTTTTCTTTTCTATGTCAATGCGTAGCCGACCTCTTATAAGTCATTTTCCAGATTACTTCGGATTGTGGAAAAAAGAAAATCCTTCCGACGCGTGTAAGTCACGCTTTTCTAACAAACTATTGACGCACTAGAGATTGGCTATATATTAATGTAGCGAATGAAAGCTATTTTTTTTTCTCTCTCCATTTATTTATGTACGCACAATCCCTGACAGCTCTATACATATTTACTAGTTAAAGAAAAAACCTAGTAAAAACGGGGTAAGTCACAAAACAATTCCGAAATTTCCACCCGAAGCTGGGTCCTGGTCCCCTCTCCTGAACGCATCATAACTAAAAATACATTTTCCCTCTTACTGGGGGGGGGGGGGTAGATACCCCTATCCTCTTCTCTTGGCCCCCTTGTTGGCTGCATAACACTTATTTAGGAATCGAAGGTCCAGCTATATTCATCATGGTTCTTTAAAAAGCAAAGTAAGAAATCATATAAGAAGAGAGCAAGTGTTCTGAGGGTTTGAAAAGGATACAACACAAATAAAAGGTCTCGAATTATAATCATGTATGAATCTTCAGGAAAAAACGGGTGTTTTTTTTTTTTTTTTTTTTTTTTTTTTTTTTTTTACATTACGCCATCTGCCTGAAAGCGAGAGTCAGTAATAGTTAGCTAAGTCGTTTTATGCAAACAAAATAGCGTCGTCTAGGCAGCTTTTCATTAAAGAATTGCTTTGCCGCTCAAAACCACAAATACAGAACCCTCCCCCTTGTGGATCTCTATGGTCTATAAACGATCACCTGTAAAGATTGCTAGTCAAACCTCTTTCGCTAAGAACCAGATTTTCAGTATTGTCTCTGCTTAGTACCAACCGAAAAATGTACAAGGCTTCTATAACCAGCCCCTGTAATTACTGTACTTAAATAAAAATGTAGGTGGTAGAAGCCGGAAGTTTTACAATACCCGCGTATTTCCACTGCGTCTGCCACCTGCTCTTACCATGCACAATGTCATCTGACCTGCTACTTCATATAAATCGGGCTGATGAACCCTGTTTTAGTTCAATGGGTCATACTAGTTTTATTTCTCACATCCCTGATTTGTGCTAAAAGGTTTTGTTCTCAAAATTTTGCCTAGAAGGACATCGTTTAAGAAGCTTCGTTTAAGAAGGGTAAATACAACACGGGGGGCAGGGGCGGATCCAGGATTTTTTTGGGGGGGGGGGTGGGGGGCGCAAAATAGGTTGATCCGAAAAAAAATTAGGTGGGGGCGCAAATAGGTTGATCCGATAAAATTGCGTTATGAGCAAGTTTAATTAAGGCAAACTTGAGTTAATTAAGTAAATTGCAGTGCTTTAGACTACGCTAGGGGGCGCCCCCCTAGATCCGCCACTGCATGGGGGGGGACATAGATACTCTCAGAGGAGCACATGCCTGATTTAACATACAGTACTCGGGGTGCCAATTGCTGAGGGGGGGGGGGTGAAAAATAAACAATTTTTTTATATTAATTGAAAAAAAATCCTTGACCCCTCCCCTCCTACTTTTCGTCAATTCGAACTTCTGTTATGCCTACACACGTGGAAAGGAATTAAAACCTACTCAAGGCTCTCTCTTCAGAGGGTTTCAAGAGCATAGCCAAGATTTTCTTTCGGAAAGTGTCTAACTCATCTTTGGAGGAGGGGGTCATGATATAGAAGTGACATGTTTTTGCAGCCATCATATATAGTCCGAAACTAAATGTCTTTAGACAATTTCTTATAATATTTCAAATTTCAGGGGAAGGAGGGGTCTCAACCCCATCGACTCCCTACCCTTGTTGCGTCGATAACATGATTATCAATTGGGCAAAGGGGATAGGTAGACACTAGCCCTCCTAGATTTTTGCCTCCCCCAAGATTTCTAAGAATTCTCTTTTTGGGTACTTTGATTGAAAAATTCCTTTTTTATAATTTTCATTTAAAAAATAAAAAAAAATGGCAATTCGCCCCTTCGCCTTTAGATTAAAAAAAATTGTTTACCCCCCTCCCCCTTATCTTCCCATGAATTGATGTCACTGCCCGGCAGGTATTTAAATTTCGAGGAGCTTGCCCTGTACCCCCCCCCATGTTCTTGTTCATATGTAGTTGCTGTTCACCTTTCAATAATTTAGAAATTTGCCCAAAAGAAAACGTTTAAAGCGCTTAGAAATTCCACAAAAATTTACTGCTGTTAGCCAAGTCAAATTTTATTGCCGAATCCAGAACTTAGATAATTATATTCTAAGTTCTAAGTTCTCGCCTAACCATATTACATATCCATGTCCATTAAACAGTGCTGTTAAGATAATACCGTCCGCATCTAGATTGGGGGGTTTGCCCAAACCCGACGTTAAGCTCTAGTTTTATAGTCTTTAAATTACCCTAACCACAGCTTTATGTAATGGTCAATCCATAGTTGCGTGAAAGTTACTAATTCTTAGGGTTTAATGGTGACAAACTGGGTGACAGCCTTCAAAAGGGTTTTGCTGTTTTGCAACTTTGACCTGAAGAAGATTGATTGGTTAGCATTTCTCTAACCAATACAGAGCTATCTCTCTTATGTATTTGTTTCATTTTTATTTCTCCTCTGTTTTTTTCCTGGCCATAGAGCCTTACGGGGGAGTATATGTTGAAGTGTTTTTGTTGTGAATTTATTAGTTGAATAAAGAGATTAAATTAATTGACTGATTTGGCACCATTCGGTTATTCTCAATTCAAGGGCAATAATCTGACAAGCCTGGGCTCGTGACTGGGAATAGGTGCCAACGGGATGGGGGATATACTACCAGATTTCTCTCTTCCCGACGTAGGTGACTCAAAACAGACAAGAAGTGGAATTTTTTGCAGTATCCAGAAAATATATAGATCTTCTTCAAACTATAATTTTCATTGAGAGAATTGCCCCCTCCCTCCCAACCCAAAAAAGTGGGTACGTTAATCTCGCTGGGCCTTGAATTTCTATAAATCTTTAAATCAAACCACCAAAATTTAAAAATAATAATTATATTCAGTGGTCCCAATACTTATAGTCTCCGGGCTAAATTTGTGTACTAGTAAATTATTTCTTAGGCCTAATTGTTTGTCTACGAACCAGTTGTATCAGTTTAATAACAGATTAGGAAAAAAGAAGAAAAATCATAGTCCACTTTGTTTTAGAAATACAAACTTTAAAATGTACACTCTTCATTTAAAAATAAATTAATAACAAACCAACTTAGAAGCGCCAAGCATGGCCTTATGCAAGGGGGAGGGGGTTTACCCGGTTTGATCCTCCCCCCCAATTTTTTTGTCCGAATCACAAGAAAAGTAACAAAAGTACATGCAAACAAATTTATGCGCAATGAAACCTTGATAAATACTAATCTGTTTTTTGTAACCCTCTCCGCTCCCGAACAAAAATTCTGGATACGGCATCGGTGCCAACTCCCAAGAAACTTGTGTTGACCTTGTGCATACTATTTAGGATACTTATCTGTTAGCCAGTACACACTTGAGAATTCGGATCTATTAAATCAGACAATAACTGGTTTCTTGCTGTTTGCATACGGAGACAATTAGCTTCGGCTCAGTGGAAAACTATATCGTAGCTATATTTTAATAAATATTTAGTTGCTATTTTGGTTAGGTTAGGTTACATTTTGCCTGCTGCCTCGTTATACTAACCCCCCCCCCCTAATGTGCAAATATACAGTCGAAATTATATATATCCTATCTATCTCCCAAGCGTCTCAGTTGTTTCAACCCTGTACCTGTAGATCCAAATTCTCGAGTGTGTACTGGCTAACAGATAAGTACTCTATTTAGTCTCTTCTTTTTTTCCCTTCAAATGATGAGTTTTATAATCAGTTCATATAGTTTCATACAGTTTAAGAGGTCCACCTCTGTTCACTGCATTGTTGATCTTAGGTCAATAACTTGCTGACACGCATAGCCAAAGAGTATAGGAAACGGTTCTAGGCGTTTACCCCAACGGTGACTACCCCCCGGAAAATACACCCCCGGAATATACCCCCTCCCCCCGTAAAATACCCCGCCGAGGAAAATACCCCGCGGAAAATATCTCCCCCCCCCCAGAAAATATCCCCCCGTGGAAAATAAGGCTTTCCAAATTTGAGAATTTAATTTGAGTTTTGTTTTTTTTCCGTAGGGGGAAGGAATTTTGGTATTGGTGTATTACACACCACTCACTCAAGTTTACGCTGTATAAAACTCGAGAACTAACCGGTTTCTTCGTTAGTTTCTTTCAGCTTAGCATGAGACAAGACAAAGGCAAGTGACAGAATAGATGGGAAATATATAGTTTGGGCCATATATTTGAACATAAGGGGGGGTAAAGTATTTGGACACTTGGAAGTCAGAAAACAATTCTTACTTAATAATATGCAGAATAATTGTACCTAACACATTTTGCATCCAGACCTACTATACTCCCCCCCCCTAATTGATAAATATATAGCCCAAATTTGTTTCTAAAGTAACGAAGAAACCGTTTTGTTCTCGAGTTTTACACATCATAAACTTGAGTGAGTGGCGTATAACACACAAGCACCGGAATTTGTCATGGAGAGAGAGAGAGCCAGATTTCCCGGTATTATTTAAAAACGAGCAGAAATTAAGTTCAACTGAAAGTAAGGAGCAACATTAAAACTTAAAATGAACAGAAATTATTACGCATATGAAAGGAGTTGCCTCTTCCACAAGACCTTGCTCTTTACGCTAAAGTTTTGACTTTTTGTCCTAATTCTTTGAGAACGATTCCTGGAACACAATGACCATTTAATTAGAACAATAAGCTTTGTTTTTAAATTCAATAAAACAATCTTGAACGTAAAGAGCGAGGTCTTGAGGAGGAGGCAACCCCTTCCATGTATGTAATAATCTCAGTTCGTTTTAAGGTTTGATGTTGCTCCTTACTCTCAGTTGAAAAACTTGCTTTTTTTTATTTAATTACTTACAGAGAGTATTTGTTAATGGGAAACGTAAATTTTTAAAAGAAAAGTAAAGAGCCTCATTAAACCAAAAATGAGTAGAAATAAAGTCAAATAGTCTTCAAAGTAAAAACTATTGAGTCCAATAGAAAAATCTAAAAAGATATAAAAAAAATTGTGTGAAAAAGACTACGTCAATAAAAAAAAGAACGGAAATTAATATAAAACTTTTTCAACAAAACAAGTTTGTCAGAGAAAAGTAAAGAGCCTCGTTAAGCCAAAAATGAGTAGAAATAAATTCAGATAATTTTCTAAGCGTAAAACTACCATAAATAAATGAATTAATTCAATAAATGAATTAAAATGAATTAAGTTTTAAGACTATAAGGAATAGATATCAGAATATGGTATATCAAACTGGCAATACACGGTTATTTATTTTTTTTAAGTAAAGTGCATACTATGTTCTGTTTGAAGAAGACAAGGGTGTTGTCAGCTATACTTAAAGTTTTTTCTTCTTAGTTGAAAAGTGATCAGGACCGAGAAAAAGAGGTATTTGCACACCCTAAGTATATTAAAAATATAAAAGTAAAAAAAAAATCATTTTGTTGAAAAGACTTCCATATGAACTTCTGTAATTTTTGGGAGTAGCGGGCGCCAAATTAAAAAAAAAAATGAAGAAGAAAAAAAAATATAGGCGAAAAATCATTCAAAATTAAGCTAAAAAAAATATGGCACCAACAAGTTTAAGAAGTTTTAGCTTTCCTTTGAAAGGATAATTGGCTTTGGGAATCAACACATTCTAAATTGTTTAAGTTTTTATGGACAAAAGCATTGTCAAATTCTACCAGTTTGTTTTTCTTATCTTCCAGGTGTAAAACTACCACAAATCACCATTAATAAATAAATGAAACCCAAAACTAAGACCTAAAAAGTCAAAACTTTAGCATAAAGAGCAAGGTCTTGTGGAAGGGGCAACTCCTTTCATATACGTTATAATTTCTGTTCATTTTAAGTTTTGACGTTGCGCCTTACTTTCAGCTGAAAAAACTTGTTTTTCTAAACTTAATTTCCGATCGTTTTTAAATAATACGGGGAAATCCGGCTCTCCCTCCATGAAACAATCCGGTGCTTGTGTGTTATACGCCACTCACTCAAGTTTACGATGTGTAAAACTCGAGAACAAACCGGTTTCTTTGTTACTTTAGATTCAAATTTGAGTTATATATTTGCACATTAGGGGGGGGGGGAGTATAGTAGGTCTGCATGCAAAATGTGTTAGGTACAATTATTCTGCATATTATTAAGTAAGAATTGTTTTCTGAATTCAAACTGTCCAAATACTTTAACCCCTCCCCCCTTATGTGCAAATATATATCCCAAGCTATATATTTCCCATCTATTCTGTCACTTTTCTTTGTCTTGTCTCGTGCTAAGCTGAAATAAACTAACGAAGGAACCGGTTTGTTCTCGAGTTTTACAGCGTAAACTTGAGCCAGTGGCGTATAATACACCAATACCAAAATTCATTCCCCCTACGGAAACTTAAGCGAGTGGTGTATAATACACCAATACCAAATTTCTTTCCCCCTACGGAAGAAAACAAACTCAAATTAAATTCTCAAATTTGGAAAGCCTTATTTTCCACAGGGGGTATTTTCCGGGGGGGGGGGGGGTATTTTCCGCGGGAGGTATTTTCCGCGGTGGGGTATTTTCCGGGGGGATATTTACAAAGGGGGTAGTTTCCGTGGGGGGGGTATTTTCCGGGGAGAGGGTAATCGCTGGGGGGGAGGGGTTAAACGCCGGCCACCATAGGAAACTGGTGAGAATGGAAACTGACGCTTGTGTAAAAAGAAAAACCACCAACACCATCTAACGTTCATGTGTTTTTTTTTATGCAGACGTCAGCTAGAAAACAACTTGCATAATTTTGGCTCTATTCCTATAAATTTCATACCCTAATTTAACCAATTTTCGATCTGAAAATTTTCCCTAGATTGGTTTTGGAGCCTATTCCAAATCAATGTTCCTACATATATTATGTTTTTTAAATAGTTAATTACACAAAACTTCTACGGACTTGCCTTTCCAGGCACTTTAAAATGCACGGGGAAGGTAAAGAGCCAGAGACTCTCGTCGCGAGTGTCTTAGTCAACTAGTCTGCTTAGCCGGTCAAAATTTTCCTGAGCTAACCTAGGCCTGCTTTGTGCATACTGAATTTCGAGTAGAAACAATTTTCTAAAACTATACATTTCTTGATTCATTACTGCTTACAGAAAAATTTCAGCCTTAATCCTATAAAAATAGACTTTTATCAGTAATGCCTATATAATTTATTGTTATGAATAAACTCAAATGATCAGTTCTCCTGGACTTATTCTAATTTTTATATGGAATTTCCAAACTCTGCAGCAGCTGCGGCGCTTCTGTTTTCCTTATCCGATTCGTACCTGTTTCTCATGCTTCTTGAACGAAGAACGAAATCCGTTCAAATCATAGACACATTCAAGCTAGGTGAGCTCATGTTGGTAAATGGCTAGTAAAAAGACTGCTTGACGCTTTTGGTTACGTGTTTCTCAATTTGCATTGTCACAAAATCAGATGTATACATGTGAGAGTAAAAAAAGTTCTTCCTTGATGTGCTGAGAGCACGTTTTCAGTTTTAGAAAAGCGTCTAAATCTGCGAAAATACAATCTGTTACCATTGTCATATTCGATGAAGTTCTTATTATTAAAATATTATTAAAAAAAAAAAAACTCCAAATACAAGAAATTAACAGATCGACGTTCTGCCCCAAGGAATTACGGGGGGGTCCCCTTGACCCAGATGCTTTCGGGTGTAAATTTTGAGCTAAACAGAGACAAACTGCTTTTTGGTTCATATTTGGGTCCTTTAGCACCCTCCAGACCCCAACAAAAGTGTGTGATCACCACGATCCTTAAGACAGTATGCAAATCGTATTTAGAGTCCTCGCCCCTGGGACTGATTGCGTCATAGGATAAGATAAGGTATATTTCTCATTCAAAACACAAAATCAAGAAACACAAAATTATGCACTATCAAACAGTAAAGATATTAATTGTTGAAAGATACATCAGTTCGAGAATTTATTTTACTGTAATTGTATTTTTATTTTCAATGCTGTAAGAACGGGAAAAGAAATATTTTTAACTTGATTCATTTTCTTTGACGCGGCAATGGCAAAGTTAGTTTTTGGTTTTTATAAAACTGTTCGAACTGTAAGTACGGAGTGACCCGGCTCAATAGTAAACGAAACTCTAAAAACCGGGATTTTGATACCCATAGTTACATAAAAAGAATCATATTTTAATCCTGATTTCAAATATATAAGTTTAATCAAGTTTAATCTTATCGATCAAAAGTTACGCGCCTGAGAAAATTTGGCTGATTTTCGAAAAAAGGGGGAAAGACCCCCCTAAAAGTTATAGAACCTTAATGAAAATCACACCATCATATTCACCGTATCAGAGAACCCTACTGTATAGTTTTCAAGCTCCTATCTACAAAAATGTGGAATTTTTCATTTTTTGCCAGAAGAAAGATCACGGATGTGTGTTTATTTGTTTTTTTTTTCTTTTTCCCAGGGGTGTTAGTATAGAACCAGTGGTCTTAGAATATCTTATGAGAGGGCTCATTCGAACCGATATTGAAAGTTTTAGTACCCTTTTTAAGTGACAAAAAAAAATGGAGGGCAACTAGGCTCCCTCCCACGCTCATTTTTTTTCTCAAAGTCACCCAATTAAAATTTTGAGATGACGATTTTGTTCAGCATAGTCTAAAATCTAATAAATATGTCTTTTAGGATGACTTAATCCCCCATAGTTCCCAGGGGAAGGGCTGCAAGTTATGAACTTTGCCCATTGCTAACATATTGTATTGGTTATTGGGAAGTATACAGACATTTGCAGGAAGAATTTTTTTTCTGGTGGTTGGGGGGGGGGGCGGGAGGAGGGGGTTACTCGGGAGAATCTTTCCGTGGAGGATGTTTCTTTGGGGTAAGGGACATTTCTATGAAGGGGGCGCCAGATTTCCCAGCATTATTTAAAAAACGATCAGAAATTAAATTTTAAAAAAACGAGTTTTTTCAACTGAAAATAAGAAGCAACATTAGAAGTTAAAATGAACAGAAATTATTACGTATATGAGGGGGTTCTCCCCCAAGTCAATACCTCGCTCTTTACGCTACAATTTTTTTTTAGTGCTTTCAAAAGAGCTATCTATTCTAATTAAACGGCCTTTGTGATTCAGGGGTTTGTGAATTAAAACGTTTTGTAACTTTTAACGTAAAGAGCGTGGTATTGACTAAGGAGAGAACCCTATCATATACGTAATAACATATACGTAATAAAAAAATACAATAAAAAAAGCGATACGGCTCTATAGTAATCGAAACTTTTAAAAACGGAATTTTGATGTCAATAAATGTATCAAAAGAATGGGCTTATAATGTTGATTCTAAATATATAAATTTTATTAAGTTTAGTATTACTAATCAAAGGCTACGAGCCTGAGAAAATGTACGTGATTTTTTAAAGAGAGGGGAAACATCCCCTACAAGTGAAAGAATTTTAATGGAAATCACACCGTCAGATTCAGCGTATCAGAAAACCCTATTACATAGGTTTCAAGCTCATATCTGCAAAAATCTGCAACCTTGTATTTTTTGCCAGAAGAAAAATATACGAATATAGAAGTTCGTTGCGTAAGTTAATTTGTAAATCACGTCAGAACCAAATTTAGAGACAGCCATTTAGCAAAAGAAAAGTAAAATTTTTATGCAAATTTTGCTTACTTATTCAATGACGGTGAGCCAAAATAACAGCTGCATTAACTAAAAAACGATCAGAAATTAAATAAAAAAAACAAGTTTTTTAAACCGAAAGTAAGGAGCGACATTAAAACTTAAAACGAACAGAAATTATTCCGTATATGAAAGGGGATGTCCCCTCCTCAACGCCGTGCTCTTTACTATAAAGTTTGACTCTTTCTCAAAACTTTGTTTAAAACAATAAAAAACTTTAGCGTAAATAGCGAGGTGTTGAGGAGGGGACAGCCCCTTTCATATACGGAATAATTTAAAAAACTTGTTTAAAAAACTTGTTTTTTTTTATTTAATTCGCCATAAAGGCTCCGTGGCCTTCAAATCCCCTGAGGCACTGAACCATTTAATTATTCTGAGAAAAATGTCTACCTGGAAATTTTTATTCAATGCCGTAGGCGGTTAAGAAGGTGTCTGGGGGCAAAAAGGGGCTGCTAAAGAAGGCTGGTTACCCACCTATTACTATTGGCCTTTAGGGCACTTAGAACGTTCAATTTCCCATCAAATTTGACCCTTACGAATTCACTGCTACCATAAGAATTCACTGGAAAAAATTGAATATAGCAGGCTCTTTACTAAGTCAATGCTAGTGCATTGATTCTGAAAAGCGTTTTTTTTTCTCTTATTTTTATACCAAGAGAAAATAACGGGTTAAAATTTTACCACAACATAGTAAATCCCATTTGAGGAGAACCGTATCAACTTGTAGATTTGATCCGCTCTTAATAAGGTTCACACATTATAAGGGCCGAAATTAAATATATTACCTACTATTCCGTAACTATAAACAAAGGATTATAAACATAATCGGATAGGATAACGCACCATCACGTCAGCTTAAAAGGTCAGTATTTGGCGTATTCCATTGCTTGTCATTTTAATATTTTACATGGCAGTACGTCGCCTTTATCTAAGTGTGAACTAACTTAACAGAAAGAGGAAGTATTTGTCACTGGGCATGTACTGTAAGAAACTTTAATGAATTTATTTGATAAACCTTTTAAATATTCAGGGTATTATGTATGGTACATGCGCCACCCTACATTACAGGGGTAGATATTCGAAAAATACCAATCGGAGAACCAAAGTTTTGTTGTCCCCCAAGCATCGATTCTGTATTCGCCCCTGTCGCTATTAAAACAAATCGTTAAAATAGGCCTGTCGTAGAAAAACATTAAAAAAAATGTTGTGTTATAATCGTGGCTATCCTTCTTAATTTAATGATTAAATGACTTCTAAACTTTACTATTGATGAATTAAGAAGAATATATATGATTATCGTACACTATTCTAAATTGAAATCTTGGTTGTGAGATTTTATTTTCTTTCTTGTGATATTAAGGCGATTTCAGGATAGATATTCACTTTAAAGTACCAATAGCCTCAAAATAAAACCTTCTTCTGCCTGCTGAACACCTTCTAGGTCTATTCATATCCGAAAATCACGGTTTTTTATATTGTTCTTTATGTATAGTTTCAAAAATATAAAGTTTGGGTACTGGTGCATTATGCGGGCACTGCTATATACTGTATGTGGAATGTCAAACGGGAAATGCTTCAGTCAAATAGGATGAATATATAATAGTTTAGAAACAAGTTTGGGCTATATTTGCACATTAGGGGGGGGGGGGGGTAAACATACCATATATTAAATACAACCTAACCTAGGTACCTCCCCCCCTAAACCCCAAAAAACAACTGTTTTAGTAACGAGTATCTGTCTCTCCCGTTTGACTGTAGCATTTCCCGTTTGACATTCTACATACAGTATATAGCAGTGCCCGCGTAATGCAACATTACCGACGTTTCTATGACAGTATCACATTTTTGTCAGTTTTGCGACGTTGAATCAGGGAAAAAATAAGCAAAACCAATTGATTAAATTTAACAACGCCTTTGGTCCATAAAAATTTGAATATTAACATGTATTAAGAGTCCGTTGATTCCCAATGATACTTAAACCTTAAAAAGTAAGCTGCATCTTTTTAAACTGCTTGGTGCAATATGTTTTTGACTTGTTTTTGTGCTGATTTTCCCCTCACATTTCTCTTTTTTGAAATTGATAACCACTACTACTATTAACTGCATATCGGAGGACTTTTTCATTGAAAATCCTAATTTTTAATATTTTTTAGGATATGTTTGGTTGTGTAAATTTTCACTCAACCAATTCAACCAAACCAAATAATCAGATTTCATTTCTACTGTCTTTGGTTCTTCAATAGTTAAAATGTCGGTACTGGTTCATTATGTGGGCACTGCTAAAGAAGCCAAGTTTGGTTAATGCTACTGAAATAAAATAAAATAGGATGAATATACAATAGTTTAGAAACAAATTTGGGCTATACATTTGCACATTAGTGGGGGGGGGGTAAAGCGTACCATATATTAAATACGTAACCCAAACAAATTAGGTACCTTCCCCCCTAAACCTCAAAAAACAACAGTTTAAATATCGTAAACGCAATGAAAACCACGCATTGCATTCCATTTCTCTATAGCGGGCTCTTGCAAATAGCCCGTTTGGCGGGTTTCGTTAGTATATAGCCGTTAATAGCCCGTTTGGCAGGTTCGTATGCCCACATAATGCACCAGTACCAGTACCAAAATGTCTTCCTTAGCACGATCATGGGTACCCGGACAAAAATAGATTAAAGCTTGGAATTATTCAATTAGTATGTCATTTAAGTGGAAAATGATTTGTCGGTACTTGTCTTCATGAATGTCCGTTTGGAGAGGGAGCGGACCAGACATTTTCTTTCTTGCCACATTTCTGGGGGAGGACATGGTTCTAAAACTTTTCTAGGGGGAGGGTCAAACGTAACGATTTTTTTGTCAGAAGGTAATTTTTTGGTCTCCCACAGGAAGGAGGCGGGTTAGCCGTCTAAGCCCTTACCTTTTGGGTACCCATTAGCACGATTGTTTACCATATTCAAGGCTGTAAGTAGGATTCCTTCCAGGGAGGAAGGGTGAGAGTTAGAATTTTGATGTGGCATAATATTCCTTTTGTATCCTATTCCAAGAAAATTTCCGGTTCCAGCACTAGTATTATGCTTAATTATTTATTTAAGACATTGCCATGACCTCCCTCTTATGTCTGGCACGTATATTGTTAATTGCCCCGTATATTTGGGTTGATCAAGAGGGATTAGGGTCATTGGGGAAGTTATTGTGTACCCGATTTTCGGATAAATCGGAAATTATCGCTACAAATTTTGTTCTTGATTGATTTTTTAATCAGAATATCATTGAGTTAAAAACGTTTATGGTCACCGAACAGAAAATTGAAATTCAAAAGGAACCTACTATCAAAACGTTTCAGGAAACATATGCTACAGCATACAACACAAAAATACAATTGCAGAATCAGGGCCAGTGGAATGTTAAGTGTAGTTCTTTCAGTAACTCCACCAATTGCTTCCTTTGCTGTGGCGTCGAATTGCTATGAAAACAGGCATGTAGTGGCAGGGGTCGCGAAGAAATTTGTCTTTATGGTCCAGTCCCGGCGCTGGACGGCTCTGCGTAGTAATGGGTATGCATACTGAGTAGTTGATGACTCACTGCATTGATGACTTCACACAACTTAAATTCATTATCTTGATTACCAGGGGCGTAGCTCCAGAATTTTATTGGGGGGGGGGCAAGAGGGGTTCATACTCAGATAGTCAAGGGTCATGGGCTATATAATATTTTTTCTCCAAATTATTGGGGGGCTACTACCGCCTTTCTCTCCCCCCCCCTCGAAACGCCGCCCCTGTTGATTACTCTAGTGCTTCTCCCCTTTTTTAATAGTTTCTTATTTTTTAGCGAGGATGAAAGCATCACTCGGCTATGTGGCATGGTTGTTCTTAGTTACTCAGGTAAGTCATCTGTTCCATTTTTTGTTATGAAAAGAAGAAGAAAATGTTTCCTTCTTCTTCCAGATTTACAGTTGTTAGGTTAGCAGGTTTGACTAATTTTAACTCAGATTAACTTTAAAGTAGAATCGATTAGCAATTTAAACTAATGTTTATCAAACTTCCTATCCTTGCAAAACCTTTAAAATAAATTAAGAGACCCCTGAATAATATACACTATTTTTTCGTCTGTTTTTAAGGCCATTTCGTCGAGGGTCCCTTCTTGCAGAACCATGGGGCTTCGGGGAATAGAACCCCGGTTGAAGAAATCTACTCTAGGTAGACAGTAGCCTATTTGGCCAATCTTGGTTAGCTGATTAAACTTTGAAATAAAAGAAAAGGCTTAACAAAATTAAGAATTTGGACTGTTTATTTATTCAGGCCTTTTTTTAATTTTTTTTTGTGTATTTTATTCTATTTCGCGTTTTTCTTATTTTGACACTGAGGCGGCTAATCGGGGGTCTCGGTTAAAATATTTGCTGTATTTTCTGCTTTTAACTGGCTGAAACTTTTTTTCGTTAATATGTCCTACCTTTTTCTATGTCACGTTTAGTCATTCCGGTCTTAGAACATTTTTGGAACAATGTATTTTTTCCAATATTCGATTATGGGACTAACGTGTAAGATCAAGGATTTTAGACATATTTAAGGAGGGATTGCTCACCGTCTGCCCTATCTTTCAATTCACTGAGTGCCTCTAGTTCCACTACGCTTGGTTTTTCTACCACACCACACCTCTTCATGCCAGGTATAGTAGACTTAACGCCACTTTTAGCGTGCGTCACGTGGTGTGCACGCTTTTTTAAGTGGGTAGCCCCTTGATATTTTCTTAGAAAAAAGTTTGGATTTTTCCGAGATAGAAGACTTTACAGTCACTTTTTTCTTGCCCAAATACTCGAGAGAGTATCATTTTACTCCAGCCTGCCAAAACCCGCCCCAGAGAGATTTCCTGGTTAGCCTTGTCAAACCATATTGGGACTACTATAATTTAACGATGTTTTGTCACCTTGAGCAAAGACGTGAAATATTTTGGGTATGCATCAGCTCTCTCACTTATCTTATCCAACGATTGAATTGACGTGATCGCCCTTCGTAAAAAGTGTTGAATTTTATGAAAACGTGGTTGTTTGATTTTTCGTCTAATTCACAGAATAAAAGAGCTAATTAGCCGCAACGAACTAGTACACAAATTTCGTATAAAACTCTCAGTTAAAATCGCCTCACTACTACTTTGGAATTGCATTGTTTGATAAAAAAAAAGAAGAAAAAAACGTATAAAAATAATTAAGAAAACCAATAAAACGAGGTTTTTTTCAGACAGGTTAAAAAAAGGAAATGGACAGGCAAAAATTTATATTTCGTCTAGGACTTCCGCCAGCCTGACCCCAATGTTAAAAAAAAAAAAAAAAAAAAAAAAAAAAAAAAACTAATCTTTTGAAGTGAACGCTAACAAAGCAGAAGAAGTACTGAAAAATTAAACATAAAAAAATAATAATCCGAGAAATAAATAACAGACAATTCGAAAATTAGATGGGTTGAGAATTTTGTCCCTAACAGCTTGTCTATTGACCTGATTTTATTAATATGGTCAATGGATCTTGATTTAAAATCAGAGAGCATGTTACTTGATTCTCTTTGTACTAAGCTATTTTTCGGTTTACAGGCATTTCCCCAGTATCTCTATTTTAAAGTGAGGTATTTATTTATTAAGTTTTCTAGTTTCATTTGTCCCCCTAAAAGGGTGCAGTGAACCATTTGCTGTGGAAATTAAAGAACCTGCTTTATACCGCTCAAGCGGTTAGTTCAGCCAATGTTAACCAAAAAGAAGTTCTGACCTTAATGTCTGAAAGTTTGACCTTTTTGTTTGGACGGTTAGAATGTCTGGACAGTTTAAATGTTTGGAGTTCAAAAATTAATTTTATCGACAGACTAAAAAAAAAAACTCGAGCTCTAAAATACAGCCCTCCACTCAGAAATGGAGACTCAGATGCAAAACCAGAGGCTGGCTTGAAGCTAGAAGAGGTGTTCGGGAGGTAATATTGGAGGGAAAAAATCATATACACATTTTTTTCTACAATTTTTCATGCATTATAAACAGACGATTCTCGCTTAACCCTACGGGAATATAAATTTCCAAAAATGAAAATACAACAAACTGAAGATATGCGAACTCCTGGACAGGGATAGAACACCTACCAGAAACTTAAAAAACTTATTTGCAATCAAAAAAGCAATAAAACCCAAAATAGAAATAGAAATACCCATAAAAATCCGTACACCACCCACTCGAGAGTTAATGGTGGATCTTAAAAAACCATAATTTCTGCCGTGAGGAACGATTCAACATCACAAAGGTTATTGAACCTTCAACTGAAAAAGGGTGCTGTATAGCTATTTCGATAGTTACCTGATTGTATCTGTCCTGATTGTAGCTGCAGCAAGTTTCGATTCTAAATGTCAGACGCATATCGTCGTAGCTACGCCTAGAGGTCGTATTTTACACGTTTGAGCTGTTTTTTCACATGATTTTCACACGTGAAAAATTGGGCATTTGGTGCATTTTCGGTTAATTGGTAATCTGGCAACACTGCCGTTGCCTTTCTGATCTGTACAAGTGATATATCGTCGCTGTTACGCCTTAAGGATATATTTAACCTTTTCACACGTTTGAGATAATTGCCAAAAACTGTTTGCTAAGCTGTTCTCAAGGGGAGGATCAGTAGTGCTCAATCACACTTTAATCCTCCTGATTTAAGTCATCCTGATCCTCTCTTTGAGACCAGCTTAGCAAGTGGTTTTTGGATATTATCTCAAACGTGTGACATTTTTAGGTAAAACCTTTAGGCGTAGCAGCAACAATAGAGCATTACAGGTCAAATATACTGTGGCAGTGTTGCCAGATTACCGACTAAGCGAAAATGCACCAAGGGCCCGATTTTTCACGTAAAAATGTCTTGGATGTTCAATGTTTTTGCAATTGTTCTAGTTTGAAGGATTAAAAGCAAACCATCCACGAAAAAGAACCAATATGGCACAAATGTGCCCATCTGGCAACACTAGGCTGTGACTTGCTCAAGTGAGCCACACAGAGTATGCGTGTAGAGCTTAGATGAGGCAGATGTTGCAAGGTAGAGTTTCTAGACCTCTAAAAGGCTGACCAAAGGCACTTCGGGAATCTATATGATATGGTTTTTAGGAATACTAAAATCTTTTGTGAGACATGGTTAACACAAAATTCTTAACAACGTAAAATTTAAAACAAAAAACGCACCCTTGAATAAAAATAAAATAAATTAATGAAAGAAAATGACCACTATATTGCATACCCACACACTTTCCCAACTTCCTGATCCGGATTCCGGACCAGGCACTAGCACTGTCTATGCTTAGTTGCTGAAGAGGTTTAAATTATTTTAAAAAAATCTCAATTTGGTTTACCTATTTTTGGGTTGTAAAATATTGAAGATAATTGGGGGGAATAAAGCGGTTTTTGACTAGGGGACAAACTTGCTTTTCGTAACGTAAAAATAGTTTGCCGTGTATAATTTCTCAAGGGAAATGTATTTAATTTTAAGTTTATAGAATTAAGAGTCTGCCATACTAAGTTTGGAGGGGTGAGAGGGTACTGTCATATCGTAAATCATTGAACCTACCATGTAAGTAAAACAAGAGGCATAACAACCAAATTGAACTTGAATTCAAACTTATCGCTAAAGAACCTTTGGAGACACAAAATCATTACCGTTTTTTGCCGGCAATCCGAGAACAAATACCTTCCTAATTTATTACAATACGTTTCTAGTTAAGAGTTAGGGCAAGGGGAGGAGGTATAAACAAACATCGGTAAATATCATGTTCTGTACCGGTTTACTTCTTATCTAGCAAATAGCGGCGATTTATGCTATGTATACAAGGGGCCTAGGGGATGTACATTTCAACTTATGTCGGCCGAATGTATACCTAAAAGCGTGTCAAAATAAAATTCACATTCAAATATTGACACTTGAAAGCGAATGATGTACACTTGGGTTGTATTTCACTTCGGACGCTTTGAAACGCTTGGAGTTGGCCCACATATAGTTGAATAATGCGACAATAGTTGAATTAGAGCAAACAAAGAAGTTGTTGGAAAGAAATAGGAGCATATTAACGTTATTTTCTTGTTATTTTGTAATAAAATAATAGGAACAACAACAAAAATTCAGCCTATTTTAACAGTAAATAACAGCAAGCACACACAAAATAAATAACATTAGGTGCTGCAAATAAAGCTTTAAAACACGTATGCGACACGAAGCACTTACACAGATGGGTCCCCTGTTTGCTTGAAATAAATTCCCACCCTCGTCCCTGAGCTATAGCCTATCATGGCTAGGCTATGATATTGAATATTCAACACTACGAGCGCCTGCGCAATGGGATCAAATAGCAAAAACAGACAAACAAAAATAAAAGATAAAATCCTCACAAAACAACATCTGCCCCCTCCCCCGTCATCTTCCCGTCATCTCCATCCTGACCGTCTGTTCTCCAAAAAATAGCTCTGTATTGTATCGTGACACGGACTTGAATTCCAATACTCTTAATAAGAAGTTGGCTATTACTCTTCAAAGTCTTCAGCATCCAGTCCTCCCCTTTTACCCCAATTCCAAAAATTTCCTCCTCAAATCCTTCTCAATCTATTCCTCACAATTTGTGTACAAGTTTCCTTGGGTGTAGACTCCCTAAGAACATTGTCTTTGGCTAAATATGAGCTATCACGCACGAAATGCATTGATGTATGCACTAAAATCCTCTACCTATCTGTTTGACCCGTGAATGGGGAGGTATTGGGGTTTTAGGGGATTTATTCAAGGCCAATCCCTATACGACAGTTTTCTGAACATCATCTTTAGTCCTAAAATCCTCTCCGGAAAATGCCATTTCATTGTAACAAGATTATCCGACTATGGCGAGTACCACGTATCTTATGGGGTTCATTGTACCCCTGCTCCAGTATAGGGTAATTGTTTTAACATTTTCTCTACAGCTGAGGTACTAATTAAAATAAACTAAAAAATAAAGTTGTGTTCATTGCCACATGAGTCTTCAGGCCTGCCGTGCACTTATGGTCTCTCTTTATTATTTTAAAGCCACACGAGAAACTCATTGCAGTACGATTTACTATTTCTACTAACAACGTATTACAGTACGATGCCATATGAGGTCAACACAGCTGCGCACACTCCTTAAATCCCAATCCATTCAATACCTTCCTCTTTACGCTCTCCAAGAAAACCCAGTTTCCCTTAAACCTTTCCTTACAGCATCCTCTCACCTCATTCGAGGACAAACAGCTTCTCGTTCGGACATAGATGGTTGGCTGGCAAGGAAGATCCTTGCTAATCTGTTATCATTCATCCACAGAACGTGTCCTAGCCATTTCAAGATTTCTCTCATTACAGCCATAGAAACCAGGATTGAACCAATTTTTCGTACAGTTTATTGTTTGAAATACGGTCAGTCAGACGGCACCCAAAACAGTCCCTAGATAATTTCTGAAAACATCTAGAAAATCCTCCTCCATCTTTCGTAGAACCCATGATTCTGGACCATACTTGACCACTGTCATCACTAGTGCTACTACTACTACTACTACTAACAACTCACCGCAGTACCCAGCCGACTGTGGCTAACGCAGCTGCGCAAGCTCCTCCACCATCCTAATCTATTCAAACCTTCCCTCTTTACACACCCCCCCCCCAGGAAGTTCCCATTCCCCTTAAATCTTTCTTTACGAAATCCTTCAACCCCAATCGCGGACGATTTACTTTCAGTTTAGTCCAAAATGGTTGGGCGAAAAGGGCAATCTTCAGAAATCTGGCATCCTTCATCCGCAGAACTTGCCTAAGCTATCTCAACCTTTCTCTTAATTATAGCCCTAGAAAGCGGGATTGAACCACACTTACGTACAACCTACTGTTTGAAATACGCTCAGTCAGCCGAGTCGGCTGCCCAAAATAAAACATAGATAGTTCCTCTGAAAAACATCTGGTAAATCTACGTCCGTTCTTCGGAGCGCCCGTTGATTGATCTTCTCGTTACCCAACATCAGCTCTTCACCTTCACTTATTTCTAATCTCTGCGACTGATTATTCATAACATTAATTTTCAAACCTATTCTTGTACTCTTAACTATCAAAAGCTCCAAAAATCCGTTCATTTTGCTAACGTTTTCATCTAGGATCTTCAAATCATCATCATAATGTAAGTCCAGGAGAGTTTTACTTCCCTGTTTGATTCCGTGTTTTCCCATAGCCTTTGCTGTGTTCCTTAAAATGAATTTCATATAAATGGAGATAGAACTTAACCCTGCTTATCTCCGGATTCAGTATGAAACCAGCTACTAACCTCATTTCCTCTCTTAATCGCAGCAATGTTATATTCGTACATATCATCATATTCGTACATATACAATGCTAATCATTTTACTGTATTTATCTGGTACACCATATAAGGATTGGCCTTTCGCTTAACCTCTTCTATCTGATAAATTAAACGCCTGACTATATTATATTTTTGTTTTATTTTTTTTTACTCAATTTTGGGGAATAGGGAGGATTTCCAGTACTTTTTCTAGTCCTACTCCAGTATAAGATAGCTTTTGCTAGGGTTATTTCTACTTTTGATGGACACCTTAATATAATAAGAAACTAAATAAATTTATAAATAAAATAAGAAACTAAAAAGAATTTGCCAACAACCCTGACATTAAAACCACTCAAAAATTCAAAGTAGTAAAGATTGAACACACCCATAATATATATATATATATATATATATATATATATATATATATATATATATATATATATATATATATATATATATATATATATATATATATATATATATATCATTGTATCACCATGTGGTTCATTTATGCGTTTCTTTGTGCTCGTGCTGTTGCACGTAAAACTGTGCCTTAATTCCATATACCAAGAAATACCATTAATTACATTAATTACCATTAATTACAATTAATATTTCGAAGATGTCTTCCTCCTTATATGGATAGATGCGCTCGTTTTCATTTACGAAAGCGAGTTTTGCAAATATTCTTTTCCATTTCAAATCTACCCTCTCCTTTTAAGGAGGCTCGTTGTAGTAATGTCCTCATTTCTGGTATTTTAACGTACTTTCTCAAGTTCAGCCCTTGTAATGATCAAAGCTACTCAAACTAACTTTAAGTCAATTATTTAAGTAATTAGTCTTTAAGTCTTTAAATTAATTATAGAGATGTCTGGAGAAGTGGAGAACTGGTGTGAAATACTGTAGTTTCGAAAGAGAAAAGGAGTAACCCAAAGTGGAGTAAAGTAAAAGAGTAAAAGAGTAAAACAAGAGTGAATTCTAAACGAAAGCGAAAAATAGAGATTACTTTCATACAATTCCGTGGTAAAAAAAAATTAGTTTAATTGGTTTACACCTGTGACGTGTAAATCTATTGGAACCCTACATGTAAGGGTGTTTAATTATTGCATTTCCTGAGCAACATCTCTTCGAGACGAAATAATTCCTTGAAAGATGTAAAGGACCCCCCCCCCTTTAATAGTGACTCCTCATATACCCTGACATCACAAAAGTAGCGAAATGAATCTTGACATTTTCTGTGTAATTGCATTCTCTTAATAATGTCTATAAAGTATGCTATCTTTGTTTTACGAGCGGAACAAAGCCTATAAGTAGGGTAGAACACCCTTCATAAAATTTAACACCCGTACATCCCTTAAATGACGGTAGTTAGAATAATCCATAAAAGAAATAGCTTCCGCCAGTTTCTCTTTTTAGTTGAGAGCAATAAAAAAAGAGAAAGGCGCACAAATAAACATGCTATTAAGGAAGGGTGGATTGAGTAATGCAAGCGCCACATTTCATTTACATCTGTCAATAAAGAAGTTAAGCTTTAATGACGATCCGTCTTCTTCCGTCACTGTACCTGTGACGCATAGGCGCACAGTTTAAACGGCGAGAGCTTGATGTGAAACTGTTCAGAGTTCGAGCTGGTTTGTTCTCGAGCTTTACACAACGTAAAATTGAGTGAGTGGTGCATAATACACAAGTACCGAAACTCCTTCCCCCTGCGGAAATTAAAAAAATAAAACTCAAATAAAATTCGCAAATTTGGATAGCCTTATTTTCCGCGGAAGGGTGTATTTTCCACAGGGGTTGTTTTCTGGGAGGGGGGGGGTAAACGCTGACCCCCTAGACGCAGAGTTTAAACGACGAGAGCTTGATGTGAAAAGCTTGTATCAGCAAAAAAGTTTCCAAATATTTTTCACTCGTAGTGTGTCTTTAAGGGGGTGGATACATAATTAATTTTTGGGGGACCCATCAACGAAACGTTGGCTCCCCGATTGATATTTTCCGCCCTTCCACTATTATAATTAGCTGAACTTTTGGTCTTCTGGGAGGAGTGATCGTGTCCCAAGAGATTCCCCATGGATCCATCCATCTGTCTTTATGTTTCGTTCTAGATTTAGCATATAAATAGAGATACGGCCTTTCTAAACTTCCATCCCATCTACTTTCAAAAATTCGCCTTCAATCATCCCTCTGATTAGTCGAAAATATGTTTCAAAGTTGAAGTTAATTGAACTGATCAAATAACGCACGGGATACATTACTGACACTTCGTTTGCATGCAATTTCGTTTCTATGTTTTTTTTTTTTTTTTTTTGCTTCAATTCTCTTACAATGTCCCCTAATAAAGAATGGACTGAACGCATATAATTACCGAACCATTGGTATTTAACAGGTATAGACCTCGGGGGAGGAAATCAAGCCTGAGGTGACAATTGAGAGGGAGTGCCCCCATAGAATTTATCGCCCACTGCATATTTTTAAAAACACATTTTTTGGTATTTTGATAGAAAAAAATTATCCCCTCCCTAAATTTTATAAATATCTTTTTTTGTATCTTCATTAAAAAAAATAAAAAAGTGCCCCCCTACACTTGGCGTGACTTGGCAGCCCTGGATGTAGCCCTCCTCTTTCTCTTAAAGAAAAGAATTGACTTTTTGGTGTAGTGACTTTATAAATGGATAGTTTTTTTTCGATTTTCTCAATGAGACCAGAGTAGGTATTTCTGAGATTCTAGGGGAGGCAATTCACCCCCTCTTGGTGGCCCTGCCTTTCTTATGCCTTTCTTAGGAGTTTTTTCCAACCTAGAAAATATTGTTCACGACTTGTAGCAGATGACTAATTTTGAAAATCCCCATGTGCTGGCGAATAAGATCAATTTAAGTTTAATTCACGGCTTGATAAAATACTACTACTACTACTGACAACTCACCGCAGTACCAAGCCGCCTGAGGCAAACACAGCTACGCACGCTCCTCCTCCAGCCCAATCTATTCAAAGCCCCCCTTTTTACACCCGCCCACGACTCTCCCAGTTCCTTTAAATCTTTCTTTATGACGTCCTCCCCAGACGAGGACGACCTGCTTTCCGTTTAGCCCTAGACGGTTGGCCGAAAAGAACAATCGTCGGCAATCTGTCATCTCTTCATTCGCACAACGTGCCCTAGCCACCTCAGCACCAAGCTTGCCCTAGCCACCGCAGCACCAAGCTGCCTGAGGCCAACACAGCTTCGCACGCTCCTCCTCCCCCCCAATCTATTCAAAGCCCCCCTTTTTACACCCGCCCACGAATTTCCCATTTCCTTTAAATCTTTCTTTATGACATATTTTTTTATTGTGCTATATGGCTCATTTTTCAGTTTTCACATTCATTTTCACTCGATCTTGGAAAATTGGCTCCACCTTTGCATCTTTACACCAACACAGCTACGCACGCTCCTCCTCCGTCCCATAGATAAAGTAGTAATTATATAACCTTTATAAGGCACGTTCTAGAAAATGTAATGGGAGGGTTGGGGCCAGGCACCACGTGTTTTCAACCACCCTCTCTGTTTACCTTCCCTGGATGTCTCCAGGTACCCATTTGGAGCTGGGTGACTCTGGCAAAGCTTACAGAGTCACACAACTAACCCTCGTTCCCTTGAACAGTAAAATAGCGGAAAACACGAAAAAAGGAGTCATTTTATGGAAACAAAAACGAAATTGTGACTGAAAATCAAAACACTTAGCCTATTAAACGGCCATTTAGAAGTTGTTCTTCATTTTTTAGTACGTCATCCATCGCCAGTGCACTCTTAGAACCAGGGTCGTATCCAGGATTTTTTTTCGTGTGGTGTTTTACACCAGGATTTTCTTTCTGGGAGGTTTACACAAAAATACCTCTAAAAACACATAAAAATTTAGTTTATATTTTTTTTTTTGGGGGGGGGGGGGGGTAAGTCAACCCGACTCCCCTGGATACAGCCTTGCTTAGAACTTAATTAGTCATTTGGCTCTCTAGAAATATTCCATTTCCTTGAGGAATAATATAAATGGGTAACGAAAATACGTCCCTGGTATAAACCAATGAAAGCAAAACACACTTTTTGCCATGAAATTACAGGGAAATTCAGAAGTTATTCTTGATTTTTTTTCTGTACGTCATGTATCCCCAGTGCAGTCTTAGAACATGGGCCGTATCCAGGATTTTTTTTTTCGGGGAGGTTTACACAAAACTACCTCTAAAAACACATATAAATTTAGTTTATATCCATTTTTGTCAAGTTTTTATGATTCAGACAAACATTTGGGGGGAGGAGGGTGTTCAACCCCAACCTCCTGGGTACGGCCTTGCTTAGAACCTAATTAGTTATTTGGCTCTCTAGAAATTCTATTTCCTTAAGGAATAATATGAACGCGTAGCGAAAATACGTCCCTGGTATAAACCAATGAAAGGAAAGCACACTTTTTACCATGAAATTACAGGGAAGTGTTCTCTCTCTTTCCCTTTAGTTTAGCGAACGAGAAACAATTAATGATGGGAATTGATGCTTCAGCATTAGAATTGGATTTGAATAAATTGAAAGGGCTTAATAAGAACATGCCTCTATGTTTTAGCGCTCTTGGTGATATTGTAAGCACTTTTGAATACGTCATTAATAACTGTGACCAAAAACCATTCAGAAATATTTAGAGGGAGAGGGTAAGTGTATTTTTCAAAATCGACTTGGGAGGGTGAGTTCGTCAATTTTTCAACTCTAAAAAAAATACCAAAAAAGGCATTTTTTAATAAAGATAGCCGAAAACGGAATTCTTCCAAATCTAGGTTGTCAAAACTCGGGGGGTTGATGCCCCAATCAACGCCACCAAACAAAAGTACACAGTCAATATGCAGCGCGTTTTGTTGGCATACTAAACTGAACCTGGACGAGATAAGCGCTATTAGCTGATTAGCGGTAATATGTCCCCTGTTTCGTCAACTTCTATTTAATTTTTGGCATAATGGTTCACACTTGAATTGAAACAAACAGTGAGAAGAAAGTTAATTTCTCTGTTAAGGAAAGGTTAGACAAGTGGTAAATGGTTATTGATAAATGAATAATTACAAGTGTTGTTTCACCAGTGATGACGGGAAGATGGTATCTCTATTACCAGTGATGACCAGATGATGGTGAGAAGAGGTATCTCTGCATGATCAATACTGGTCAGGAATATGGTAAATTCAACTGAATCTTTATGGTAAAATGGCCCCTAATGTGTAATCAATTTGTGTTAGTAGAGCAGAACTCTGCTAATCAGAAGAAGAAGGAGAGCAGAACTAGGATAGCAGAACTCAATTCTTCTATTTAGAATGTTACCACCCGTGGCAAAGAATATAAGACACTAAACAAAAATGAGCCGTTGGGACTCTTACAAGGGTATAATTGGGCTTAAACTGCTGGTGCTCTAGGAGTGAAGCTAGGGCTTTGAGTTTGGAGAGGGGGTATATAGAATTTGCCGACAAAATTGTCCATTGTGCCGACAAATGTGGACACATAAGCTAAATTAAGACACCAAAGACGCCCCCCCAGCTTTGGGTGGGGTTGTCCCCCCTTAGCCGCGCTCCTGCTGGTGCCCCTTACTGTACAGCGTTACCTGGCAGAACTACAAATAAGACAAAATAACCTTAAATTAAGTTTAATTGTTAAAAATCAATTTCAATTAAAATCCAAAGTTAAATTCCATAAGCACAAAGAAGTAAAAGAAAGAAAAATAATTTTTTTTTCAATTTGGCAAAATGAGTCTTTTATTGTCAGCTTAATGCAGAGGAGATCAATAAAATTAATGTAAATAATATTTTTATTTAGATTTGTAGAACTATCCTTATTATTTTCTGGGTAACGCTAGATGGTGTTAAATACATGTTATTTTCTTGGAATCAAATCTGAATTACCTTTCTTCAATTTCCTATGCTCACTGATTTGTTCGTTAAGCTAATAAATAAAAATAAGATGGTAAAATAAAAACTAATTAATAATAATAATAGTAATATTTTTATTTCAGATCTATGCTCAATACTCAGATCTCGGGTTTGGCATTCGACGAGAGTTATTTTTCTTGCATTTAGAAGACGGCTTGTTTGGATGTCAAGTGAATGAGTCTGTAGATGTATTACAATTATTTGAAATTAGCAAATTATGTGATGGAGTTCCTAACTGTTTTATGGGTTCAGATGAGCTCAGACGGGACCTGAAATGTACAGGTAAGCATATGTTCCACAATTTAGTAGCTTGGGGGAGCAAGGGGACGGCTATCCCCGGGTGCAGCCTCTGAAGGGTCATCGATACATTTGTAATACAACCAATACATTAGATCTAGGTTACACATGTATATTCCAATACATCAGTAACGTAATCTAATTTGTTAATTCATGAGTTAAATCATAGAAGCTCCCGTATACTTTAACTCCCTATGAGGCTTTATATTCTATAACACAGGTAGAAACAATATAAGAATTAATGAATGCAGAGTAAGCCTCCTTCCCAGTTATGTGCGTTTGGATATTTTTTGAAGGGGAGAGGAGGTCGATAATCAAAACAATAGTTTATTTTGATATTGGAATAAGCGGCACGTATAGGAAAAATTGGGGAGTTTGGGGAGGAGCTCTTTGAGGCTTTCCTTTCTTTTGATAAAACATGCGTAAACTCTCCTTGAATAAATTGTCATATTTTCTAGTAAATTCATTCTTATAAACTGTCATTACTATAAACTGGTTCGTTATTAAGTCTTTCCCATGGTATCCCTGATCGCATAGCCTAATCTGTGCATTTTTGATCTTAATCATTGTTAAACACCATAACTTGCGCTGAAAAATGTCCGAATACGTCCACGATTTCTTATTGTTCCGTTGTTAATTGTTTATTCTAATTTGTCTTCCCTCTCCGCCATAATTATTACTTCCCCTAGAGACACATCATTACTGAGGGGGTGCCCAGTTTCAGAAATCACGTGCACCAGGTGTCACGGGCCCAGCGTGGTGGGAGTGTGCCAAGCGTGGCTGAAACTGTGCCAAGTGTGGCGGAACTATGTGGGACACGTGGCGTTCTGATATGTACACCAGGTGGTAAAGGTGGGCACCCCCTTGGTTCTTGCGTGTGTTGATTTCACAGATATGTGGCGAAGAGGAGTCTGACGCTCCAAGAGCCGCATTTCTGTTTTTAGAAGGAATTTTTGTTTTCTCCCTACCTACCTTACCAACCTTACCTCCTTACTACCTTACCTCCCTTAACTACCTACCAACTTCCTATGTGTAAATATGGTTATAACGACGTTGAAGTGGATCAGGCTGTACATTTAAAATATTATAGCCTAAATTAAGTAGCAGTAGCAAATAAAAAAAAAAAAAAAACCACTGACCTTCTTCAAAAGGGAAGGAAATGCAAATAATTTCAAGGCTATAGCATACAATATCTCAGAAAGTCATTCAATGATATAACTTAGTCAAACAACTGGAAGGTTTTGTAAACGAAGAGTAAATAAGACAATGGCATCATAATTTAGTATTATAAGGTTGTAGCTTTAGGTGTCAATTTCAATCTTTGAGAACTACAAGTGTTGACCCATGCAAATGAAGGGAGGGAGAGGAACAACCAAACTCCCCTAAACCTCGAGGTTTTTCCAGTGTTTTGGCTATTTTGGGCTCTTCCCTTGACTTTACAGCCCCCCCCCCTCGGGTTCAAAAATAAGATGTTGCGAAAATGTCTGGTCTAGACCTTATTAATTAACAAGTGATTACCCAATCATAGAAATTTTTGTGTTTCATGATTTAGTCAAATTGGTGCTTCATCGTTTGACAGGAACAAGGACGTCATTCAAGAAAATGTAGCAAGAGGAGTCCAGTGGCGGATCCAGGGGAAGGGCAGGGGGCGCGCGACCCCTTGCGTAGTCTAAAGTAGTGTAATTAACTTAATTAACGCAAGATTGCGTTAATTAAACTTGCTCCTAACGCAAGTTTATCGGATCACACTATCTTGCCCCCCCCCCAAAAAAAAAATCCTGGTTCCGCCCCTTGAGGAGCGAAGGATTTTTCTATAAAAACCTATTTTTTTTCAAAATACTGGGGGGAGTTTGTCCTTTTTCTCAATTTTCTTTCTTACTCATTAAACTTTACGAGTCTGATAAAATTTGCGGTATTTTCGAAAAAAAGGGGAAACACCCACTAAAAGTTATAGAATCTTATTGAAAATCACAACGTCAGATTCAGCGTATTAGAGAACTCTAAAGTAGAGGTTTCGAGATCCTATCTGCAAAAATATGGAATTTTGCATTTTTTGCCAGAAGAAAGATCATGCGTGTTTATTTCTTTGTTGTTTTTTTTTGCTTTTTTCCCAGGGGTGATCGTATCGACCCAGTGGTCCTAGAATATCGGGAGAAGGCTTATTTGAACAGAAATGAATATTTCTAAAGCCCTTTTTAAGAGACCAACAAAATTCGAGGGCCACTAGGCCCCCTCCTACGAACCTTTTTTTCTCAAAATCGTTCGGTCAAAATTTTGAGATAGCCATTTTATTTAGCATAGTTAAAAGGGCAAATAGCTATGTCTTTGGAGATACTATGACCCCCCCACAGCCCCTGGAGAAAGGTCTTTAAATTACAAAGTGTGTCCATTGTTTACGTATAGTATTTGTTATTAAGAAGTATGCTTAATTTCTAGGGTGGGGGGGGGATTTCCAGCTATTGGAATTTTCCACGGGGATAATTTTCCATGGGGTGCATTTTTCAGGGGAAATTTTACATCGGGGGAATTTACCAGAATTCCTATACGAAATTCGTCTCATGTCTTGCTTTCTTTTGGCCGGCTCAATATTACGCGTGGAGATGTGAAAGGTAAATGTCCGGGGTAAATTTTCCCCAGAATTGAATTATCTACAGAATAAATCCGTGGAGAGGAGGGAGTTCTCCGTGGAGGTGTAGCCAGATTTCCTAGCATTATTTAAAAAACGGCCAGAAATTAAAAAGAATTTTTTTTTCAACTGAAAGTAAGGAGCAGCATTAAAACTGAAAACGCGCAGAAATTATTACGATTATGAGGGAGGTTGTCCTTCCTCAACACCTCGCTCTTTACGCTAAAGTTTGAATTCTGTCCCAATTCTTTAAGAACGACTCCTGAAACCCTATGGTTGTTTAATTAGAACAAAAAGAAGCTTTTTTAAAAGTACTAATAAACTATAGACAGAGAAACAGGCAATGTAAAGCCACTGTAAATCAGAGTCGTATGTCGGGCTTCAAAGATTTGCGATCTGACCAACTCTGTAAGAAGCTAAATGCCATTGTAGAATGCAATATTCCTTTGGCATTCAGTACATCTGAACTTTGAATTTCAAATAAAGTCACACGCTTGAATTTCGAATTTGCATGTTTTTCTTATTGAAAGTATGTAAATTTTAAAATTTTGTAAGGAAATTTAGATGATAAGCTGGTAAATTTTTACCAAATCATATTATTGAGTAACAACTAAAGTGAATATACCATTCGATGCCTTTTTTTTATGCTGATTACGAATATAATAATCATTTTGGTCAGAAATGAATGTCTATTTAAACTATAGACAGAGAAACAGGCTATAGTCATGTCCTTAATAAAATTGTCATGTCCAAAATAAAATTGTCATGTCCTTTTGGCGGTTGCTACAACTGTAGGCTTTGCTATGGCTGTAGGCTTGTCATAAAATTGTACATTTCATAAGGAATTTATAAAACTTAAGTATTAGGCAAAGGTGCATTCCTTGAAAACTTGTTTATAAAAAAAGATGTTTATTAAATGTAAAACCTCTTTAATGGAATCTTGAAACATTCCATATTCTATTCATCTTTTAATACCCCATCACCTATTTAATTTCCCCCCCCCCAAGAAAAACAACAACCAACAAATAAACTTGTAATCTCTTTGTGAAGACATTTATTATATTACCCTAGACCAGACAGGGGTAAAATTCTACTTTAGCTACTTTTGGCTATCTTGGAATGGGGTTAGGTTAGGAAAATGAAACTTTCAGGGATAGGTCTACAGGCTAAAGTATGTCCCGGGAAGGCATTTTGAAGTACCTACCTCCACTCCGTCTCCCTCTAGAGGGTCCTGAAATTTGCCTACATGACAGGTCTATACCCATTGAAATTTTGACAAAACAACATTTTACCTTAATTTTCAGCTATCAGTTTCTTTTTCTCTGGCTTTAGCTCTGAAAATGCAATTTCATTTATTTGAGCAGAATTTTTGTGCCATATCAATGTTTATTTCCAAAATGTAGGAAATGTATTTGCATATCTTTAAAACCTTATAAATTGGGATTGAGCAAAGTTGTGAAGCTGAAAACTATTTTGTTATACTTCATTTAAGCATAAGATATATTTTGCAAGGTGTCACTTCTATAACTCACTGATTTTTAAGGTCATCTATGGTTAGGGCCCTCTAGAGGGAGAAGGAATGGAGGTATGTACTTCAAAATACCTTCCTAGGACATAATTTAGCTTGTAGACCAATCCCTGAAAGTTTCATTTTCCTAACCTAACCCCTTTCCAAGATATTCAAAAGTAGCTAAAGTAGAATTTTACCTTAATCCAGAGCAAAGTGTGAAGATCTGGTTATGTAATAAATAGAACTAAAATACAAATTAAATTAGAGGAGCATGGAGAAGTAAGGCTTAAAAGCCATGTACAATGCTAAAACCAACAAATAAACAAAATAGCCTAGTTTTTGGTAATATTAAACTTATGCATCTTATTTTGATTAATGATATTAGAAGACCTTGTTTTGAGAGCTCAATTAAATCTCAAAATTGGGAACTCAAAATTGGAAGTATTTTTTTTCCAATTTTGTTCAGTTTATTTTTGGAATAAATTTAGTTGAGCTGAAAAAAAAAGATAACTGTCAGAAATAATAAAGGAACTAATATTGTATGTAGCCTATTGAAAACTTGGGAGATTGCATTTCAAGCTAACTGAGTATTGTGTTTTTTTTTCAAAAATTGGTTTTTAGAAAATCTTGAGATGTCAGAATTACAGTTGAATATGTCATAATTAGGTTTTTATAAAGCATTCTTCTGCAATCTCAAATAGTAATTACAAATTTGTGTGTGTAATTTTTTACTTTAAACTTATGATATTGAGAAAATATGTGGACTTTTGATTTAGAATGAGATTTCCAAATCTATATGGTATAAGATGGCTGGTATAAGATGGCTGGTATGGTATAAGATTTCCAAATCTATATGGTATAAGATGTATTGTAAATTTATTTTTTATGGGAAAAGACTCTCAAACTAAAGCTTTCAGTTCTTTTTCAAGACAGTGTGATTTGAAGTCAGCTGACATTATCATTTATTAAAACAAATATCCAGTAACTCATATCAGTAAGCACAAATGAGTGAAATAATAAATCACAAATGTGAAATCATTAAATCAGCTGCAACAAAATAAAGGAGAAGAAAACAAGAAGCACAAACTATCAAGATCTTGATGTAATTTCCTATATTATCATTTAATTCACCTGTCAAAGCGTTTTTACTTTGCCCCACACTGACTCACTTAAACTTTATTATCAAAAAAAAAATCCAGTAAATCAAGGGCTTACTGGAAAGAAAGAAAGAAGAAGAGAACAAAAAACACAAATCAGTTATAACAAACATACTAAATAGCCTATTATTAATCGGGTATTAAAGGGCTACCAAGTGGATGTTAATTGGCTACAGGAATGTTGCTGATATCTATATTGTAAGTTTATGGTATAAGAAAATTTCAATGTAATTCAAAAAAATGCCTGCATTTAAAATCTTTTCATTTGAACTGGTGACATCATACTTTGGTGATCAAGTGTGAAGATTGTAGTTATAACAAAAAGCGCTCTTCCAAGAACTGAGTATCATTGTACATTGAACTTCAGAGAAGAGGAAAAAGACCACAAGAAAACAGTTGATGCCCTAAAATCAATATATTTAGTCTTCATGTACTCTATTGTTTCAAATAGATAATGAAGTAAAATATTCTAAATATATAGATATGTTGTCTTCTGTTTTCTTGTAAACAGGGCTGTCATTTTTAACTGTTGTATTTTTTCGCCTTGTTTTTTTTTGTCAACAGGGTTCTCATCTGTAATTGATGGATTTTTCTTTTTTTTTTACTTAAATATTTGCCATCTGAACTGAAAAAGATACCAGTTTCATTTATGTATAGCTAGTGATTAACATTTCCAAATCAAACATTATTGTGGTTGCAATGGTAGCTGCAACCTATTAAAAGACTAACCTCAGTCAATAGTAACCCAAAAATTAATATTTTGATACCAAATTGGATCAAAATAAAAAGTGCACCCTTTGCGTTGCCATGGGCAAAAGCCATATTAAGGAAACTTACACTCCCCTGGCTTGAACAACAAAGAAATTCCCTTTTTTTGCATGGGTAGCACTAATGTGTCCTCTTTTTCCCTTTTTTCCTTCTTCACTGCTAGCAGGGCACTGGCACATTGTATAGAGCTGTTTAAGGTCTCATGTTAAAGGAAATGGCTATATCTGAATCTCTAATATCTTATCAATGCCAAAGAAGGAAAAAGAATGTGGTGATGGTGCCACTTCTGAAGTTGAGGTATGACACTTAGGGTCAACAGCCACAGTATCTTCTCCATACTCTTCAGTAAATTCTAGTGTCTAATCAACGACATGTTACATAAACAATACTTAACGAAATAGTAACAATTTCAGTACTTTTTACTTTTTCGTCAGAACTCTTGTTGATTACCTACCACCAGAACCCAAAGTTTTTGTTGTGTTTTTTTTTAGTTTTAGTTAGTAAAAGCCAGAGCTCTGCAGTTTTTTTTTGTGGTGTCAGTTCATATATATGAACTGGCTTAATAGTTCAATTATGATTTTTTACTTGGGACAATTGAAGATTAATTGGCAATGCTTTTTATGTAGAAGTTGTGTATATTTAAAATCTTAAGTGTTTATACTTTACAATTGTTTGTAGTTCATTAATTTTTAGTAGATTATAAGTTAAGCTATGTGCAAATAAAGTAAAACTTACCCCAAGGTTGAACTTAATTAAAATATGATGCTAACCAATTAAAATATAATGCAAGCAGGACTAATGAAACAGGTTTTGGATAGATGATATGTTTTTCTTTTTATTTCAGGTGACTGCCCTTTAACCACTGGAAAAAGATGTCAAATGTTTTTTTTTATGTTTTGATATGTTTTTTTGTCTCATAAAACTTTTTAAGTTTTTATTTTTTAAACTTCCAAAAAACGGTGTCAAAACGGCTTTTTTGTTTTGATATGCTTTTTCTTAAACGTTTCATCGAAGGTTTCAAACGTTTTAAGTTTTTCATTTCTTTAAATATTTCAAAAACTATGTCAAAACGGTTCTTACTTAGCCTATGCATTTTGATTTGTTTTTTAAATCTTTTATTTAAACGCTTTATTAAACATTTCAAACATATTAAGCATCTCATTTTTTTAACGTTTCAAGAAACAATGTCAAATCGTTTTATTTAATGTTTTGATGTTAATTTTTTAAACAATGGTATTCTTTTTATTTCAGGTGACTGTCCTTTAACTACTGGAAAAAGATGTCAAAACGGTGCATGTCTAGATCACCAGTGTATTTGTAATGATGGTTTTGGAGGAAAGGGGTGTGAAATCCCTGGTAAGTGAAATTTATATGCCTAAAATTATTCCTCCATCTTACTTACTTACTTAAGGCTCCTGGCGCGTTGGGGGTGGCGTAGAGAGCGTCGCAACTCTGCTCCTCCAGGCTGACCGGTCTACTGCTATTATGGGATAAAAGAATGTTGGTCACCCGAGGCAGTTGCTAAGCCATTCGTTGCAATGGGTCTCGGGTGGAGGGTTGCAAGCCCAACCGACCCTAGGCCTGAATTCTGAATAGAGCCAGGATTTACCTGGATACTGAGAATCCTGAGGTGGGCTCCACCCACCTCATGAGGTTGAGGCCACTCTGATCAGAGCGTTTAGTTAGGGGAAACCCCGAATCCAGAGATACATGGTCAGCAGTCATGGTCTGCATCATTCCGGACGACCTCCATTCCTCCATCCCATCCAGCTAAAATATTATAGATGGGCATACCAAGGCATCCAAAATCTTAAAATGTCTTGTCATTGTTTTTGCAGGGGTATATCCTTGCCTGCAGGTATGAGTATTCCTAGTGAGCTTGCATTCTGTAATTTCAGTCATAATTGCCTCTTTTGGGCTTTATAGCCATTGGAGTAGTTGGGCGTGGTGAAAAAATACCTGATAGGCTAGGCTAGAGTTCAATAAATACATATTTCCTAATCAAAAAAGCTAAAAATAATTAGGTTTCAAGGTCATAGTATAGGTGAAATGTGTTTTGTTCTTAAGACTATTCTATTCTTCCTGAAATTCACTTTGTCCTAGACAAGTGGATGCCACGCTGGATTTGCAGTCCTTTGTCCGAAGGGTGAGGGTACGATTCCTGGTGTGGCCAGTTATTTAGTTTGGGACGGGTGTCAGTGACGTGACTGTGTAAGTTCAGCCAAAGTCGACCCAGCTGTAAATGCATACCTGGAGAAATCTGGGGAAGGTAAGCAGGAAGGGTGTGTGAAAGCACAGGATGGCTGGCCCCGATCCCCCCATTGCACTTCCTGGCTGAATGGCCTTGAGACGGAGATCAGCACCATCGGTTTGAACTTAAGAGTCTAGAGCCATATCCTTTTATTCCTCCTGAATACAATTCTTAGAAACAAGGCCGTACCCAGGATTTTTCTTCGGAGAGGGTTTTACTCAAAGATTTTTTTCGGAGGGGGGGGGGGGTACACACAAAAAACCTAAAAAAAACGCATACAAAATTTGTTTATATCGATTTTTGTTACGTTTTTACGAGTCAACCAAACATTTCCGGGGGGTTCAAACCACCCTAACCCCCCCTCTGGATACAGCCTTGCTTAGAAATACAATTTATTATTCATTTAGAAGTTTGTGCACATGCTTAAATATGCTAGTTTGCTAGTTTAAGGGGGACAGGTATAAGAATATAGTTGAAGTATGTTTTACTCTTAATGCTGTCCATTCATCCTGAATAAAATTCTTAGAAATATAACTTATTATTTATTTAGAACTTCGTGCACATGCACGTGTTTGCTAGTCTGCTTGTCTTTGGGGGATGAGTATACCAATATTTCATAAGTATATTTTAATATGTCATTTGGATGCAGCAATTATTCTTTTTTTTCCTAGGCAAGGGGTTTGTTGGACCATTTCTGGGGGAGATCCGCAATAACCCCCATCTTCCTTGTAGTTATGTCTTTTTGTATCTCTGAAAATTTTTAGCATTCTTTGTGTTCTGAGACTGTATCTTAGCTACTTTCCCAAGCTTTGTAAAAAAAAACTCACAATTTTTGTTTCCTCTTTTGTGTATAGTTTTGTCATAGATGGCGCAATTTTTCTGACCTCTTTTATATTTATTTAAATATAGCCTCTTTTGGGCGAAGAAAGAATTAGCATTTTTGGGCGCGGTGAAACGACGCCTATAGGAATCTTAGTGAATCATTTATAAAATGCTGTTTATCTTAATTACAAAAAAAGATTTGGCAAGTTTCAGGGTCAAAATCGATCTTTTTTTCAATGTTTTAATGAGGTAATTACCTAGCTATTTGTACAAGTCTTACATTTAAATGAACTAGATGGATAGTTCAGTATCAGGATGGACCTTATTTTTGTCTTTGCATGTTACAAAACCAAATAATTTTAATTGTACTAATCAAGGAAACGATTTTATCAATTATTTGGGAATGAAATGGAAATTTTCAGTAATTTTGGAAACGATCGGAAGAATCCTGGTGTTTTGGGATTGGGAACCAGCCCAAAGTTTCCTCTTGTGTTTGTGTCTAATCACAGCAGTTGAAAATGTTTCTAAATTTAAATGTTTCGTGGAAGACCTAATAATATTTTTGTTTTTCTTTTATAAACTAGACTTGTTAGAGGTCCTTGGAAAGATCCAGAGATCTTGGTGGACGTCCAAAATGAGTGGGTAAGGCCGATTTTTATCTCTCCCCCCTTCAGGATTTTGGATATAATATACATTGATAAGAGGGTTTTATTCACAAATAAAAGGCACTGATCACCACAAAGCCTCCATGACCTGTAGAGGAGGGAGAAGGTCCATACACATTTTAAACATTAACTCACAGACAAAACAAAAGAGGGAGAAAGAAAAGGCTGGAGAATTTTAGCAATTTGTGACAAATTATTCTGATATATATATATATATATATATATATATATATATATATATATATATATATATATATATATATATATATATATATATATATATATATATATATATATATATATATATATATATATATATATATATATATATATATATATATATATATATATATATATATATATATATATATATATATATATATATATATATATATATATATATATATATATATATATATATATATATATATATATAAAAATATAAATATAAAAATAAATATATATATATATATATATAAATATAAATATATATATATATATATATATATATATATATATATATATATATATATATATATATATATATATATATATATATATATATATATATATATATATATATATATATATATATATATATATATATATATATATATATATATATATATATATATATATATATATATATATGTGTGTGTTTGTGTGTGCATATATACATGCATATGCAGATATAAAATATACATATATATATATATATATATATATATATATATATATATATATATATATATATATATATATATATATATATATATATATATATATATATATATATATATATATATATATATATATATATAAATGTAAATATATATGTATCAGTGGTCCCATTTATAAGGAGGGAGGGGTAGGGAAGGCAATTACCCCCATCCCATATTTGTTTGCCCCCTTCCCTATATATTTTGAAAAATACTTAGTTTGGTACTTTGTTCAAAGATTATCTTTTTTTTGTATTTCTATTGAAAAAGTCGAAAAAAAGCCAAAATTACAGATCTTACTGTTAGAGTAACGGAATTTGAATATTGTGAGTGCTACAGAGTGATAATTCGACCGTTCAGATACAAGTGAGACACACAGGTCCGATTCGAAAAATGTCCTTAGTCAGGGGTGGGGGAGGGGGATCAAGTTATGAACTGTATTTTCTCTAGGCCACTATTTTCTGGGAGACGAGTCTTTCACGTCATTCTTTGGGGGTTCCGTCAACTCTGTGTATCTCTGGATTTTGACTTTTAAGTATATGTGATGGGGGCCAATTATTTAAATATTTCGGATTTAAAAAAAGTATTTCTATTGTATTACGTTTTTTAAAATACAAACAGTTTTCTTTATCGATACCACTCTGAATTTAGAAATATGCTTCATTTATTGCTTAAATTTTATTTTCAGATGAGAACGAGTGCAAATACAGACCCTGTGATGTTTTTGCTCAGTGTAAAAATACTTTAGGAGGTTTTTATTGTAATTGCTTACCCGGTTATGCTGGCGATGGATTTAATTGCACTGGTAAGTCTATACATTTGAATTTTATTCACACTCCCCCCCCCCTTTCCTTTTACTTGTATACATATATTTAGTTTAACTTGTGTTAAAGCATCAGTAGCATATATTCTTCATCGTCATTTTTATGGGCCTTCTTAAAAAATTGAATCGAGACTCAGGCCAAAAAGACCTGGTCTCCGCACGCACACACGAAATATAATACTAATATAGCACTAATAACCGCTGGGCTATTGATGCCCCTCTCCGGGAATGCTATTTAGAGATAGGGTTTGCCTATCTTTCTTTTTCTTTGTTTAAGAGTCTTCCTTTGTAGTGTCAAAGTGTCAACCTTATCCCTCGTTCTTATCCTCATCCAGTTCTTCCCTCATCCTTAGGACCCCATTCACAACCTTCACTCTCGTCCCTCAAAAAGAAGTGAGAATCACCCACCACTGGCGCCAGGTGGTATCAGCGGCAGGTGGCACCTGATTCACTAAACCAGTACTAGCAAGAGAGCTTTCTCCCACTTCGTATTTAAGGGATCTTTGGGCCACAGTCGGCACTTCACATATCAAAGAGGATTGCCCCCACGATATGATTTTTGCAGCCATTACTGGCCTCTATCCTTCCAACCACGGCAGCGTATCTCACAAAATACCATCCCTGATGGTCAGACACTGGACAAGACGGCCGACGACTGAAATTAGCAGTAGTAGGCCCCTATTTATGCATAATACTCCTAGGGACACCTCGAGAAGGCTTTTAGCACTACCCTACAATTGAGTGTATTAGTCGTACCAAATTAAGAAAACGGGGGGGGGGCAAATTTGTAGGTCTTTGTTCTCGTTGGAGCCTAGTGTTACTTTCAATCAAGTTTTTTTCATGCAGAAATTGAACCAATGATATTTTTTTCAGAAGGAGATATATATTTGATGTTGATAGGGCACGTTCGTTTGCCGGATTTTTTTTTTTTCATTTTATTTCACATATTTCTGTGATTGTGGTCATAGGTCTTAGGAAGACCTCTAGCGTTTTTTTTTTATTTGACATTGTGATTTTTTTTTTGCAACTCTGTTTTGTTCTCTTTTTAACTTAGATAAGCTAATCGGGAATTGAGGTTGGGAAAAAAATTGAAAATAAAATAAACAAACATATTTGGAATTATTAGATGAGAATAGAACGTAATGACAGTTTTTTTTCACGCTTAACAAAGACTTCAATATTTCAACTATTTGGAATCTGTTCAATCAATTGTTTTCAAATTTGTATATTTTTTTAATTCATCTTTTTTAGTTTTGTATTTAGCCAAAAAGCAAAGTAACTGTAGCTAATGCGCTGGAATAGTTGCAAAAAGAACTGGTCTCGGAAACGTAGTGAGAAAGAAAAAAGAAGAAAAATACGAAGAATGAATAGCCTAAATCAATGCTTTGTCGGCCTTGTTTAATTCAGATGTAATGTAAACACTGTGAATTTTTAGAAATTCTACATGGTTCACCCCTGGGAGTATCTCTTGAACACAATCATCTCTGGAAAAAAAAATAACAAAAATGAGTAAACATGCATCCATGACCATCCTTCTCGAAAAAAAAGCAAAATTTTGCATTTCTTTCATAAGAACCAGAAAGATTTGTAACATGATTCTGCAATCAAAATCCTGTGGGATACTGTGTTATATACCATTTTATACCTTCTGCAAGGAGTGCCACTCCTCAAGGCCACCCTGTAGAGCTGTTGCAGTCACGGACGAAATGTCTTATCTTGAGGCCACGCAATCAGGGTTTCCCTTTGGGGGATAGGGACGGAGGAAGCAGCTTACGACAGAGCGGAGACCCCAAGCCATTTCGCAATGTCAGAGCAGATTCAGCCGTTTATACGAAGCCTATTCTCGGCAGGGCATGCGCCAGGGGCAAATACGATGAAAGGACAAGAAAAATGAAGCTTGAATTGCTGATTCTAAAAAAAAATATGAACTTTATTTTTGGGATTTCCATGAATCAGCTTTGAGATGTTGTTTATTTTCGGTTTTCTGGTCATCGTTTTACAAGGTTTCGTAAAAAATAGAGGATTATGTCTTGGACAACTGAATTACTGAATCTAAAAAGTCGGAATTTTTTAGATCTTTGGAATTGCAAATCTATATTTATTTCTTTATACTTATTTCAAGCCAATTTCTCACAAGTTTGTTTTCTTTCTGAACATCTTCCACTCGATTCACTGCCTCAGCATGGCTTGCGCACTTGAGTAAAAATCTGCCAATGGGCAGGGGCGTATATACCGACAGGCCTAGGGGTTTATAGCCCAGTGTGTTAATTTTAAATAACTAAAATATCTAGAAACATGCTCTTCCGGGACACGTTAACAAAACTCTTCATGAACCAGGAGCCCGAGAGAAGTAGTCAGAACTATTAGAGCACCCTATGGCGTACCCTGTGTCGCAGGCACGTACGCAGGAATTTGTTTCGGGGGGGGGGGGAGCAAATCCTTCAAACCCATTATTCTGTGAGAAAAATCAGAAAATTATGGGAAAATGAAAAAAATCGTGAGATTTCGGGGGGGGGGGGGGGGCTGGGCCTGGAGGCCCCCCCTGCGTACGTCCCTTCTGTGTCGTGAAGAAAACTTTCAAGGGAGAGTGTAAAGAGGGAGGCCTTGAATAGATTGGGATACAGTCAGAGCGTGCGTAGCTGTGTTGACCTGAGGTGGCTTGGTGCTGCGGTGAGTTGTTGTTAGTTAGTCTGTTAGTTTAGTAATGGCTTAGCTCAGTTTACCCAAAACCTTAGACATGTAGGCTACCCTTTTTTCTATAATATTCATAACAGTAAGTACCCTTCGTAAAAGGAAATGAATGCATTTTGATAATAATCAAAATAAATTTGTTGGTACATATCCAAAATAGTAATAATAGGGAAATTGAAGGATTTACAAATAAATAGGAATACAAGTTTGAATATATGAGGAGTATGAATAAAATTTATTTGGAGCAATGGAAAGGATGAAATTGATTGTGCCAAGATTGCAAATCGTCATAATTTCACTCTCTGGTTGCTAATTCTAATCTGAAGTGTGGTTTCTTATTCAATACTCTGTTCCTTAGACAGTGTAGGGCATATGCTCACTAAACTCCCTTCAACTCGCGCCCTCACCAAGGTGTTCTTGCACCCGTAAGGCTACGAAAACCACACTTGTGAAAATAGGGACTTACCCTATCAGGGGGGAGGAGAATACAGGCTATCAGGGGCGAATCTCCAGCAATTTTATTGGGGGGCAAGAGGGGTCTATATCTGGATAGTCAATGGGCATGGGATGTATAATATTTTTTTCGCCACATTATTGGGGGGCCAACTGCCCCCCCCCCCCTTGCTACCCCAAAAAGACGCCCCTGCAGGCTATGACCGCTAAAACACAAATCTGTTTCGAAAACGGAAAATCATCTCAACATCCCTCCCCTTCTGTATAGTTCATGAGGTGCATCTTTAGTTGTGACAAATCTCAGAATGCTACGAAACAACTATAATTATGATAATTTATAATAGTTCTTTAAAAGCTGGGATTCCCAGTCGCAACATCACTATATCATAATTTAGTTCTCTAATAGTGATTAGATCACCAGAGTCAACCCAAAGTCATTCATCATATTGTTTTTGATGAGAGGGTAGTCATTCTTTCTTCCTCCCACCTTAAAGCGGGTCCAATGAACTTCACGTCAATTTTTCAGTTTTGTTTGAGAAAATTCTATACCTTTTTCAACGGATGTTGGTTATTCGAAATCTAGCTTTAAGCAAAATGCCATTTTTGATCTTGTCAAGGTTATTTTTATGGTTGAAGAATGAATATATGCTTAATGTGAATGTTATGGAAAAATAGTCTCTTCTGAGATCAAAGTCATTATCGAAGGCAGGACCGTAACGAGATACTTATTGTAGGAAGTTATTAAGGTTGATTCGATTAAGTCAGGTCTATTGGCGTGTTCAGTCTTAGTTATACAGGCTGGTATTGTTTATTCAAGCCGTTGACTTTTTTGTCTTAATACACTAGGCTTCAGTTGTAAAGGGGTAGTACACCTAGTGAATGCCGACAGGAAGGTACGCAGAAGGTAGCCTTGGGACCCTGGCCTCCCGAATTCCTAGATTTTTTTTCGAGGGCATTTCTTATTCAAATTATCCATTATTTTCATTTCCCCCTCCCGAACGAGTTCCGCGTAAGGGCCTGAATGCTGATAATTTTGTGTCGGAATGGTGGCTCATGTTAGCCAGCAGTGAATCGTGCTGGCTTCAACGGATGTTATTTAGCTCCGGAAATATGGAATAATATTTCACCTGGCATTCATGGGGCTGACCATATTGGGTTGTTTAAAAACAGGCTGAGGAAATATATTTTGAATCAAGAAATTTATTATACTATTGGTACTCCTATGTTAAACGTACTCTTTTATATACTGCTAGTTTGGTTAAGGCTAATGAAATAAAATAGGATGAATATATAATAGTTTAGGAACAAATTTGGGCTATATATTTGCACATTGGGGGGGGGGGGTAAAGCATAGCATATATTATTACGTAACCTAACCTAGGTATCTTCCCCCCCTAAAGCCCAAAAAACAGAAGTTTAAATATCGTATAGCCTACGCAATGAAAACCACGCTATACATTGTATTACTCTATAGTGGTGTCTTGAATTATCCTGTCAAAAACGGGTTGTTCGTGACTGGTTTCCATTGCAGTATATAAAAGAGTACTTTTAACATAGGAGTACCTTACTATTTCAAATTTTTTTATAAAAAAGTTTTGATTTTTTTTTTTTTTTTTTTTTTTTTTTTTTTTTTTTATCAAACGCTTTTTTGATTTCCCCAGGCCATTGTTGTAGATTATGTTCATTCTATGGTAGTCTGTAAATCTGTTCAGCTTAGTCCCGTGAAAGATCCAAGGATTTCAATTTGTACATTTTTTACTTCAATTAAAAAAAAAAAAAAAAAAAATCCTAGATCCGCCTTTGTACACAACCTGAATTCCAGTGTACGTAAGATCAACTGTCCCCTTTCTTTAAAGTGCTGTTTTTAGACCCTAAAGTGTTAGTAAGGGTAACAAGTTTTAAAATAAGCCCTAAATTTTACAAGGTTATAAAGTTTAATGAGACTGGAGACATAAGAAAATATATTAAAATAATTTCTGATTCGACGGTTAAGTCTCTGGGGCCTGGCCCGTGGTCCAGTTAGGACTTTCCTTTTTGTGTATTTTTACCTGTTGGCTTCTTAAAATTTATCAAGAACAATTTGTTAGGGAGAAGGGAAAATAGTGCAGTAAGGAAGCAGCTACATAAATCCTGCGAAATAGAAAACCATCATCATTTTACAGGGGGCTGCTGAAAGGTCCCTTGTCTTGAGGATTTGGTTGTGTTTCTTGGCAGAACTGACTAGGAGGCAATGAAAGTAGGTCAGAACGCAACCCTAGCTACCACCTTTGGGAGATGGAGGCACCCCGTCAACAGTATAAGAACTGATTTTTCAAAACAAGGCTCCCCATTTGTTTTAAATTGAATTCCTTGTGCGTATACATAGTCGTTTAGTGATTTAATGGGTAATAAACTATACTAAATATGTGATAAATGTTAATTTCATATTTGGCTGTGTGATGTTTCATCAACACATTTAGTGTGCTTAATGTGTTACTTGTGCTGTTTCTTATAAAGGTATGTCATAAATAGTGTTCTTTCTTAATATCATACAATTCAACGTTTCTACAAATTTAATACAAAATTGGGTGTGGAGGGGGTGATTTGCTTTGCTTTTAATTTTAGTTCTAAAAAGATGAAATGTCGGGAGTGATCCCATTTATTTTTTTTATGAAATTCAAGGCTTCTTAATTTTTCAAAATTCAAAATTTACCTTTTTACGGTTAGTTTCTGTAGGCTTTGACTCAGAATTCTTGTTTCAAATTGAAATTGCCACCTTTGTGTATTTTTTTGTTGTAATTGTTTTCTCGAGTTTTGGTAGAAATACCTCCTGTCAAGGGCAAACTGTGAATCCTGGTTTGGCAACCCTGTTAAAACAATGTGGTTTGATCTTTTCGTGACATGATGTTCTTAGCTAATAAGGAAGAGCTGGAAAGTTTAATGCTCTTATAAGATTTACTGTCGCCAACTATAATTTCACTTGTTCTTCAGTTAAGTCGTGTATCTGAAATAACGATTATACAACCAAATAACCAAAAAAAAATAACTGAAGTGACGGGGCCTGAAATAACGATTTTGGGAGGAAGTATTCTATTTACCTTTTTGGTTAAGGTGAAAGTTGGGTATTTTTATCTTAACTTACACTGGTTTTTACTAGTATTTCTCTTGATTTGCAATCTAAAGTCGCCACATACCTTACGTAATTTTGCATGCTGAGTGTTTAAGTTAAGCTACGTTAAGTGTAACTTTTCACACTTAAGTTTAAAAATCCATAAAACCATCATTATCATCGCCTAAATCATCATAAGGAAGCTATTCAAAACGAAGGGGCTCCCACTTTCCGCCACTCTTGGCATAGTTTCCACTACGCTTGATTCAGTTTTCGCCACGCTTGGCACAGTTCCGACATGTTTGACCCGTGCCACCTTGTATATGTGATTTCTGAAGTTGGGCGCCGCCTCGTTTAAAAATTCAAACTGTAAAATGGAGATTTAGGCTCTGAAAAAGTTTGAATGGTTGTGTAGGAAAAGTTCATTAATTTATTTTAAATTTATTAGTTGCTCATTCAAAAATTTCACTTTATTGTTACTATGATGACTTTTGTTTAACATAACTTAAGCTTACGCAACGTGAAGCGCTATGTTGAGCTCGAGTCTATTTGGCACTAGGGACATTACGGACAGAATTTTCTCCGAAAGATCGTATAACGTAACGTCTCAAGTTGTGCTAGTGTGAAGGTTTTGTGATGTAATGTGAAAGAACACTAACTATAGAGCTTTCAGTTACTGCACGCATTGATAAATGTTGAAAAAAATTAGCTTTCAATTCGCTATATGAGTACATGCCCAGGCTCTACAGTGTCACTCTACAGGTTTGCTAGACATTTTAAAAATGAATATCCTTCGTGAGCCAAGTTGTGTTTTGGCACCACTGTTGTCAGCACTAGCATGTCAAAAACGCCACTTTTGTCAGCACTAGCATGTCAAAAACGCATGTGTTCAGATCAACTGGCGCGTTACCCAAAAGTCACATAGACGCGTTGATCATTGGACTGGGTATGCCAATGCGGTATGCCATGTCCATCCAAGATGCATTAGCGGTTATACCATTTGATAAATTACATATGACAAAATTGTTGTAAATAGTAAGGAATTGAAATATGATACATAATAGAAAGTAGATATTGGCTGGCTTTGTCTTAAATGATTGACAATTGACTGTTGGGCTGGTTTTAGTTTCTCGTTCAGTACCATTGTTGTTCGTTTTTAGTGTTCCAACTTTCTTTTGTCAGGGGGTAACTTTCATATGTTGCTGACCCGATGATCATTTTACTGCGTACCGTATGCCAGTGTGGTATACCGTGTCCATCCAAAATGCAGGGTATGTGTGTAAATCAACCCCGTTTAACTTAACTCCCATTCAGAATAACCCCCATTGAACTTAAACCTCTTTTACTCGACCCCCATGCAGCTCAAACTCCCATTCAGAATGACCCCCATTGAACTTAAACCTCTTTACCCCCATGCAGCTCAACCCCCATACAACTCAACACCATTAAACTTAGCGTGTTTCATAGGCTGAATTGAATCGGGGTTGAGTTTAATTGATTAAGTTAAATGTGATCGAGTTAAACAGGGTTTGAGTTACATGGGAACAAAAACCCAGGAGTGGATATATCATTTGAGAAATTATATATTATAAAATTTTCGTAAATAAAAAGAAATTAAAATATGATATAAAAATGGAAAATTGATATAGAAATGGGTTTTTTGACGTAAAATGATCGCCAACTGGCAGTTTGGCGAGTTTTGTTTCTCGATCATTTCCATTTTTTTTTCTTTACTTTAATGGCTTTCTTTGTCACTAACTGACAGTAACTGCTGCTAACTGTCATACGTACATCACGCTTTGCGCAAAAATAGTTCTGTAACCCAAACTGCTTCAAAAAATTACGTATTTTGTGAAGTTCAGTGGTATTTTACTTCATGTCTCGAAAACGTATTGTCAACGACAAGAAGGATATGCGTGATTATTGATGTGCATAGTTCCAATCCTAAGGGAAGGGGTTCAATGTTCTATTAGGGGGAGGCAAAGGCTGGGGGATATGAAGTGCAAACAAGTATATTTTTATGCCATGACTTTAAAATTTGTCCAAAACAGAGGGAGGGAGGTCCTTTAGACCAATTTCGGAAGCAATCCACACTTTCCTCTTGTGTCTAGGTGTTAGTGTAACTTTGGACTAGATTCAAAAAGGAGAGCTATGAAAACAGTCAAAATGGGTTTCTTATGTGTCATTACGTGTGCGATTTATATCGATGCGGAATATTTATATCTGCTGTCGATGCGGAATATCGTTGTTCAAGCAACTTTTCTTGATTTTCAAGCCAATATATTTCCCTTGTGATTCAAGCCAAGGGATTATAAGGCTTCTATATAGGGTTTTCGGACAAGGCGGTTCTAATTGTGATTTCGTTTTTTGATCTGATTCTAGTTTTAGGAGATATGACCTATTTCATTTTTACTATGTGGCGTGACCGTCTCTTACTAGGGGACCAGCTACCACTGCAACCCGGATTTGCAAACATTTGGGTTGCAATGTAGACAAATCTTCAATACAAGTTAAATCTCTTTTGCTGAAATTGCTTGCATTTTGTAGATAAAAATCAAACTTTCTAAGGAAGGGGGGACTCTTAGAGTAATAAATTCGTAGTTTTTGAGCATTCCTTTGGCAAGATTCAAAATATTCTATAATTAATAAATCAAAACGTGTTTTGCTTAAAGATTTTGCTCTTAATGAAATATTTTGTAAAGTTGCCATGAGTGAATTTTGTTAAAATGGTTAAAATGATTTCTTATGTGCCAACTGTTATGTGTGCCGTTATGTGCCATTTGAATCTCATGTTTTTGTGTTTAACTAATAATGGAACTTAGCTTGCCATCGGTCTGAGTCCAACCCACAGCCTCTGCTATCTACACGGGAAGCTCTATCACTGAGCTTTTCCCTTTATCACTATACATTTTCTATATATCATATTCATGAAAATTCATGTTGTTTAAAAAAAATAAAATTGCGCGTTGATTGTGCTTCTCTCTGCTACATGCAATGTTCCTTATAGATAGACTAACTTAAATCCCGTTTCGTGGCAGGCATGTATCCAAAGGGAGGGGGCTGTTCCTAGGATTGTTGGCGCCCCGGGAAAAATTAATTACAGCGCCCCCTTCCGACTAGAATACAAGCAAAATAGCCAAATCAAAGAGAAAAACTGATCAAAGTTGGCAATACCCGAGCCTTCCCCCAGTTGCGGCCCCTGGGACAGCCGATCCGGTTGCTCCCCCTTTAAACGGATCTTTGAGGGGGAGGGGTGACCTTTTGGCCGGTGGCGTCTCCTCAGCAGCTGGATAATTTAACAATTTTTCCATAGGTTCCTATATCTTTCAAACAACATGTCTGTCCCCCCTCTTTTTCATGTGTACCCGCTCCCAAACCCTTTATGATGTTGCTGGGAATTTTTTTTTTCTGTATAAAAGTAAGGTTAGGACTGCCTGCAAATGATCTGTTACAGTCGCACATTTTGGAAGGAAGGTCATTTTTTTATCCGCAAACGATTTACTCTCAAGAAAATAAAATTTAGTAATATCTATAAATAATGTAATTTTCTCTAACGGTACTAAGCTATGTAAAGGTGCCAAGATTGCGTTTATGTCAAAGAACTGTTAAGTATAACCTGCTAGAAAACTGGTATAATTTGCCTTTTATTACAGCTTGTTTGCCACGCGATGTTTTTTTTTTTTTTTTTTTTTTTTTTTTTTTTTTTTTTAGGTTTTATTTTGACATAATTATTATGTAAAGGAATGATTGGTAGTATTAAAAAAGGGTGCGAGTTGGGAGGGATTGAAGCAGGGGGCATTTGTCCTCCACACCGATATTTTGAAAAGTACCTTCTTTTGTATTTTTCATTAAAAAAATGTGTCCCCGAAATTCTGAAAAAATATCTTTTTTGGTACTTGTGTGCTATAGTGACCACACTGTTGTTCTTGATTTGTTGTAAAACCAGTTTCTCTGTGTGCTTTGGAGATAATTAGCTTAGTCTGAGTGAGATAAACTTCTGTGCAAGTATATTTAATTGAATATTAAATATTTAGAATTAGTTACAATTCTACAACAATTCTCTGTTGTAGTTTCTATAATTTCGTTACTAAAGTATTATATTTTCATCATATTTTGGTATATTTCATTATGATTAACCTATCTTCAGTTCTTGAGTGTGGTTGCTATAATGCACAAGCGCCACTTTGTTTTGTATTTTTTTGTTCAATTTGAAAAAAAGAAAAAAAAAATTGCACCCCGCCCACATTCTCGGAAATTGGCGCGTTACTGGATAAAAACTTATCAGTATCAGACTGGAATATATTAAGAAGTGAGCTTTCCAAAAGTATTTCTAATCATCTGGAAAAATTGCCTAGGTCGTGTTAATTTTGTTGCTTTTCGGTTATGCTTTTCATCTAAGAAATGAGAAACTAAAAAACACGCCTTGATGGGTATAACGCAGATTATAAATACTAAAGATGTAAGATCATGAGATACCTTATATACGAGGTTCTTGTTGAAGTAGAAGTCGCCATTTTTATCTTTTCACGCAAATTTCAATGGCACATCCTTTTAGGATTCCTACTCATCTGAAAGTAATTGCCTTAGGTCAAATTTGTTTTTTGGTTAAGGATTGAGAAGCTAAGAAGAACGGACCTAGGTCGGTATGGCAATTATTAATTAGTTACCAAAGATTATTTATAACCAAAAGAGATGTGACATCACGGGTAAACCTTGTACACAAGAATTCTTTCGAGATCACCTGAAATAGATGGCGCCATTTTTTTTATGTCTAACACACATGTTCAAGATATAGCCGTTAATATTCCTAATCATCTGAAAAAAATGACCTTGAGTCTCGTTTTTATTCGTTGTTTTTCACCTAAGCCATTGAGAAATGAGGAGCTAAAAAACGTGCCTAGACGGGTATGGTTAAGATTACACATAACTAAAGAAGATGTGACAGTTGTCCGAGTCGTATCTGGACAAAAGACATCAGTTAACACCAGTAAAATTTTTACTACAAATATCAGTAAAAATTATGGCGACAAACCTGAGAAGATTGAAATTTTCAGTGGGCTGAATGTACATGCACTCGGCTATTTTGACAAAAATTTTCAGTGGGCTGAACGTACATGCACTGGACTATTTTGACAAAAATTTTCAGTGGGCTGAACCTGCATGCGCTGGGCTATTTTGGCAAAAAATTTCAATGGGCTGAACGTACTGGGCTATTTTCACAACAAATGAAAATTTGAATTGAGCTATGGGCGCGTTTCTGACGCTAGCTGTCACTAAATGAATCACAATTAAATGTTAATATTTATTAATAGTTCTTGGAGTTAGTTATTATTAATAATACTTAGTTATTTGTTGTTAACTTTATCCTAAATAATAGTCACAAATTTAGCCCCTTGTATGCCTGTAATTAATTCAAAAAAGCGTTTTCACAAATGAAATTTGTCAAAGAAAAATAAAGGACTACGCTAAACCGAAAACGAGCAGAAATAAATTCATGCAATAATTCAAGCGTAAAATAAACATTAAATCACTGCCAATAAATAAATAGAACCCAAAAAGAACAGAAACAACAATAAATTATCAAGTAAAAATTAAAACGAAGATAAATAACAACAAAGAGGAGCATGGCTAATGCCCCCTGTGTCTCCTAAAGACCAAAACGTCATTTGCGCTTTACTGAAAACAATTTTTACTTCGGGTTGTGTGTTTTCATTTTTCATAAAATCACCAGAAAAGGAAAGAATTTCACCATAATATCCAAGATTACTGAAAAGAACTAACGAATGTAGATTGACATTTTAATATGTACAATGTTCATTCCTGAAAGTCTCTGCAATTTTGGATTTATTAACGAGAAAACGTTTAAAATGTATTTTGTTTTCAGTGAAGCACAAATGACGCTCTGGTCTTTAGAAGGCATAGGGGGTCTTTAGAAGGCGTACTTGTATGAATTCCCAAGCACACTCAAGAAGTAAAGTTAGGCTAATCATAATAATATATACCAAAATATGATGAAAATGTAATACTTCAGTTACAAAATTATGGAAACTACAACAGAGAATTATGGAAAGCAGGCCGCTCAGAACGCATTATATTAAAACCTGAACCAACTCTATATATTAAATACTTAACTAAAATATACTTGCATAGTATTTTATCTCGCTCAAACTAAGCTGATTATCTCCGATCAAACAGTTCGTGGCAACGAACTGTAAGTAAGGAGCGACCCGGCTCAATAGTAACCAAAACTCTATAAACCGGAATTTTGATACCCATACATACATCAATAGAATCAGATTTTTATCCTGATTTCAAATATATAAGTTTTATTAAGTTTAATTTTACCCATCAAAAGCTAGCACCTGAGAAAATTTGCCTTATTTTCGAAAAAAGGGGAAACACCCCCAAAAGGTCTTAGAACTTTAATGAAAATCACACCATGGGATTCAGCGTCTCAGAAAACTCTACTGCGGAAGTTTCAAGCTCCTATTTGTAAAACGGATGCGTGTTTATTTGTTTTTTTCCCAGGGGTGATTGTATCGATCCAGTAGTCCTAGAATATCGTAAGAGGGCTCATTTGAACGGAAATTAAAAGTTCTAGCGCCCTTTTTAAGTGACGAAAAAATTGGAGGGCAACTTGGCCCCCTCTCACGCTCATTATTTTCGAAAAGTTACCCAATCAAAATTTTGAGATAACCATTTTATTTAGCATAGTCGAAAGTCTAATAAATATGTCTTTGAGGATGACTTAATCCCCCACAGCTCCCAGGGGAAGGGCTGGAAGTTATGAACTTTGCCCATTGTTTACCTATAGCCTAGTATTGGTTAATGGGAAGTATAAAGACGTTTCAGGAGGGATTTTTTTCTGATGGGGGGTGTCGGAGGAGGGAGTTACGGGGGAGGATCTTTCCATGGAGGATGTTTCCTTGGGTGCAGGGACATTTCTATGAAGGGGGTGACGGATTTTCCAGCATTATTTAAAAAACGACCAGAAATTAAATAAAAAAACTTATTTTTTCAACTGAAAGTAAAAAGCAACATTAAAACTTAAAATTATCAGAAATTATTGCGTATATGATGGGGTTCGCCCCCTAGTCAATACCTCGCCCTTTTCGCTAAAGTTTTTTTTAGTACTTTCAAAAGAGCTATCTATTCTAATTAACCGGCCTTTGTGATTTAGGGGCTTGTGATTCGAACAAAATTCGAATTTTAGCGTAAAGAGCAAGGTATCGAATAGGGCGCAAACTCCCTAATATACTTAATAAAGCATATAAATATAGAAGTTCTTTACGTAAGTTAATTCTCAAGTTACTTCAGAACAAAATTTGGAGAACTCCATTCGGTCAAAACAGTAAAATCAATATGCATATTTCATTTTAATTGTTCATGTATGATGAGCCAAAACAAAGCTACATTACCTAAAAAGCGTTCTGAAACTAAAAAAAAATACAAGTTTTTTTTAACTGAGAGTAAGGAGCGACATTCAAAATTAAAATGAACAGAAAGTATTCCGTGTATAAAAAGGGCTGTCCCCGCCACAAGGCCTCGCTCCTTACGCTATGGCTTGAATATGTCACACAACTTCATTTTTTAAAACAATAAAAAAACTTTAGCATAAGGAGCGAGGTATTGAGGACGGGACAGCCCCTTTCATATACGGAATAATTTCTGTTCGTTTTAAGTTTTAATGTTGCTCCTTACTTTCAGTTAAAAAAACTTGTTTTTTTAATTTAATTGCACACATAGATTCAGAGAGAAACCGGTTTTATTACAGAGAGAAAACAGAGTGTGGTCGGGATATCATACAAGCATCCATTGGGGCGTTGTTAGCCCTAATCCTATTGGTTGTAATTTCTGTTCGTTTTAAGTGGTGTAATTATTTAATGCAATTTTCGGTCGTAGTTTCTGTTCAAAACTAAATAAGAAACAGAGCCTACTTCGCTGTTTACCTCGGCAGTGCTATTGCGCTGTTAACGATAAGCAAAAGACGCTGATATTTCCTTTTTGTTTGCCATTACAATAATAATAATTGACCTTATTAATAAATAGTTAATTATCACTAATGACAATAGTCTTTGGTAACGTATTTTGTTTCAAAGAGTGTGCGTCCTGACATAGTGGGGCAGGGTGTATTTTGCATGCAAAGAAAAATATATTTTTGAAAATTTAGTTATTGAATTTACAGATTAGCAAGGCTATATCGTCGCTGCCTCGCCTAGAGGTCGTATCTGACATTTTCATGCTTCTAAAAAAAATTGTCATAGGCTGAATTGAAGGGAGGTTGGTGCTGGTAGGTTTTTGACAATTTAGTATTTGAATTCACAGATTAGCGAAGTTATACCGTCGCTGCCACGCCTAAAGGTCGTATCTGACATTTTTATACTTATAAGAAGATTGCCATAGGATAAATTGAACGGAGGTTAATGCTGGGAGGCTTTTGAAAATTTATCGTTTGAATTTACAGATTAGCGAAGCAATATCGTCGCTGCCTCGCCTAGAGGTCGTATCTGACATTTTCATGCTTCTAAAAAAAATTGTCATAGGCTGAATTGAAGGGAGGTTGGTGCTGGGAGGTTTTTGAAAATTTAGTATTTGAATTCACAGATTAGCGAAGTTATACCGTCGCTGCCACGCCTAAAGGTCGTATCTGACATTTTTATACTTCTAAGAAGATTGCCATAGGATAAATTGAACGGAGGTTAATGCTGGGAGGCTTTTGAAAATTTAGCGTTTGAATTTACAGATTAGCGAAGCAATATCGTCGCTACCACGCCTAAAGGTCGTACCCGACATTTTCATACTGAAAACGAAACGCTGAATTGAAGGGAGGCTCGTGCTGATCCTACCTCTGAGAATAGCTTAGTAAACCGGTTCGTATTTATGTTAGAAATACAAAAATGTCAGATACGACCCTTAGGTGTGACAGCAACGATATGTGGTATAAAGTATATGATAATGTTTCTATTCTTAGAAAATAAATAATTCCAACAAATATATTATTTTCGAAAATTAGGTCTTTGGATGTATATATTAACGAAGCTATGTGCATAGATAGCAATTTATATATGCGCTGTAAAGTCTGTGATAAAGAATTTTTTTTAACAAAATAGACGATTTCAGAAAATATGATATTTTCGATAATTTATAATAAATTAAGAGAATAACCTTGGTTGTTCTTAGCAGGGTCGTATCCAGGGTTATTGATTTTATTATTATTATTTTCTTTTCTTTTTTTTCGTTACAAAAGGATTTTTTTCGGGGGGGGGGGGGCTGACAAAAAAAACTTTAAAAACACATCAAAATCTGTTGATATTCATTTTTGTTACATTTGGACGAGTCGGGTGAACATTTCAGGGGGGGGGAGTCAAACCCCCTACCCCACTGGATACGGCCTTCGTCATTGGTTTTCCAGTTGACTGACCTCTATAAATCACGTTATATTTTCTCATTGTCTAGAATGATATTGTTTCTGCTGTTGAGTTTTAAAGAATAGACGTCACTGGTCGACTAATTCCAAAGGAATTGTCAAATGAGATAGGAAAGAAAGGGGAAGGAGTGTCAATGTGTTGTAGAGTTATTGATGCACGTTTATCGCATGCTTGGGGGAAAACTCAACGGAGAAAAAGATAATTTCACTGACGGAACGCTTTTGCCGTAATGTGTGTCCTCTAGCTTGATTGTTTGGGGTTGTTGGTGAATTACAGAGGGAGACTGTGCCAATCTGGCACCTATAGACGCCATCACGACAACTGCCGCTGGATACTTCTTGCATTTGTTTACTTTGGTGTGTATTCCTTGGTAAGGGTCGACTTTTTTTGGGTTGGTCCCTAGTGGGTCTTTTAATCGGGTTAAAATACAAAACAAAAAAGGACAGAGAAGTACTCATCAGGGTGTTCGACTTCTGGCGGCGAATGAACTATTTGTGTGTAACGAAGACATGACCAGACCCTGTGGTCGTGACTCCAGTTTTGTGAGAGGTTCATATTTTTCACAATTGTATTACTAGATACAAATATCTCTTATTAAAATCCCTGAATTCGAAAACCTCGAATCTTCAATTTGCACTGGCTACAGAGGATAAGAAATCGAATCTTCAACAATAAAGGCAGGTCAACTTCTCATGAGAAATGTCATAACAGTCTGCCATTGGAGGTGCTTAAATCATCTTCTAAGAATGGAATACAACAGAGTCCCAACTCACTGATACATTAGTAACCACTGGGATGCTGTTGTAGAGAAAGGCTGATATTCTCGGGCGCACTCCCAAAATAATTTTCGAAACCTCCAAACCACCTTCTCACCTCAATAGGGGTTGCTCATTATAGTAAACGAAGATGATTGGCAGCTTCTTCTTGATACCCATGGTGCCTTTCGAGGCAGAGGTGGAACTAAGTTCTAAGGGAAAAAATGGGTACAAAAAAGCTTTGAATAAAAGGGAATGCAAGCTGTGATTACTACAGGATAGACAGGGACAGATCTCTTTTGAGTGGAAAAGTCTTTTAAAGAATGTATTATCCTTTTTAAAAAATTAAATAAAAAAAACAAGTTTTTTTAACTGAAAGTAAGGAACGACGTTAAAACTTAAAACGAACAGAAATTATTCCGTATATGAAGGGGGCTGTCCCCTCCTCAACGCCTTGCTTTTTACGCTAAAGTTTTTTTATTGTTTAAAAAAATAGAGTTGTGAGAAAGTCAAACTTTAGCGTAAAGAGCGAGGCGTTGAGGAGGGGACAGCCCCTTCGTATACGGAATAATTTCTGTTCGTTTTAAGTTTTAACGTCGTTCCTTACTTTCAGTTAAAAAAACTTGTTTTTTTTATTTAATTTTTGAACGTTTTTGAATTAATGCAGGTTTTGATTTTGGCTCACCGTACATGAATAATTAAAACAAAATTTGCATATTATATTTGGTTAAATGGCTTTCTCGAAACTTGTTTAATCTTATTTACGAACGTTTTTATTAGTAATAAATATACGTAACTTAGAATTAACTTACGTAACGAACTTCTATATTCATAAATTTTTAACACGTATATTAGGGGGTTCGCCCCCTAGTCAATACCCTGCTCTTTAAACTATAGTTCGAATTTTTTTTCCAGTTCTTTAAAAATGACCTCTTAATCACAATCAGTTGATCAGTTGAAAAACTTGTTTTTTTTAATTTAATTTCTGATCTTTTTCTTTAATCATGCTGGGAAATCCGGCGCCCCCTTCAGAGCCCTGGGCCGGCCCCCCTGAAAACTTCCGTCCTGGAAAGATCCGTCCATATAGCCCCCGACCCGCTCCTGCCCCCACCGCCCAGACAAAATTTCCTCTGAAAAAGTCTGTATACTTCCCAATAACCAATACTATATGTTAACATTGAGTAAAGTTCATAACTTTCAGCCCTCCCCCTGGGGACTTTGGGGGATCAAGTCATCCTAAAAGACTTTTTATCATATTTTCGACTATGCTGAACAAAATGGCTATCTCAAAGTTTTGATCGGGTGGCTTTGGAAAAAATTGAGCATGGGAGGGGGCCTAATTGCCCCTCCAATTCTTTTGGTCACCTAAAAAGGGCACTAGAATTTTTCATTTCCGTTCAAATGAGCCCTCTCACAATATTCTAAGACCACTGGGTCGATACGATCACCCCTGGGGAAAAAAAAAAAAAAAACAAACAAACAAACAAATAAACACGCATCCGTGATCTTTCTTCTGGCAAAAAATGCAAAAATCCACATTTTTGTAGATAGGAGCTTGAAACCTCTACAGTAGGGTTCTCTAATACGCTGAATATGATGGTGTGATTTTCATTAAGGTTCTATAACTTTTAGGCGGTCTTTCCCCCTTTTTTTGAAAATCAGCCAAATTTTCTCAGGCGTGTAACTTTTGATGGGTAGCTCTAAACTTGATGAAAGTTATATATTTGAAATCAGCATTTAAATCTGATTCTTTTGATGTATCTATTGGTATCAAAAACCTGTTTTCTAGAGTTTCAGTTACCATTGAGCAGGGTCGCTCCTTACTTACAGTTCGTTACCACGAACTGTTTGATCAGCAAATTTGACGAAACACTATCGTCAGTAGAGGATTCCGCTAGTTACGCCAGTGATGATATCAGCCATTCGTTGTTAAGGTGCGGCACATGATCGTTCGGGTTTATGAAAATTAGAAACATGCTCATTTAGGTTTACCGTAAGGCCATAGTGCATCTTGAAAAACAAGCTTGAGTTGGCACATCCAAAAATATTGTATAGTAGACAATCAGTCAAATTGGTTATTGTTCAGTCACCATTGCAGGGTGCAACTTTGCCTAATTTTTTAGTTGATTCGACAACCTGTAAATTTGGTACAAGGTTGTATGTAGGACGATAAAGTTTGGGGCAGAATAAGAGGTTTTTTCTGCAGTTTGAGAGTCTATACTTTCAAATCGTCAGCTGGCTTCCTCATTGAGGAGGCAGTTTTCTTGGCAACTTTGTTAATTTTGAAAAATATATAAGCTAAAATATAACAATATGCTATTGTGAGATTAGATGAGCTTAAACCTCTCAAACCTCTACAGTGTTTATATAAGTGTATTACTAAATATATGCGGTTTTATGAGATTGTTGAAAACCTCTTGAAATACTAAGGACAACAAAACAAACATATTCTGCACTCTGGACCTGTCTTGGGTCTATTCATACTCTGGAAATAGTGATTTCAAGTATCATGTTTTTGTCGGAGTTGCCACGTTGAACGTGAAAATGAATAAACGAAACTACTTCGCTAAATCTGACAGCACTTCAGTAAAATTTCAAAAATTGAAAATCTGTTGATTCCAAAAGACAAGCACCTTCAAACAAAAAGCAGCTTTTATTTTTCAACCATGTTTCTTTCTTTCTTTCAATTTGGTGCTCGCTACTATCAAAAACTGTATAACTGCACGCGGGAGTCTTTTTAATTAAAATTGAGATCCTCATTTCTCCTAATCCTGTAAGATATGTAGGGCTGTTTAAGTTTCCACTTAACAGATTCAAACAATGAGATATCATTTACACCCTCATTTAGTCTTTAAAACATCCTTGGCTCAAAAGTTGGCGCAAAATTCACCCCTGTTGATAACATACGTCCATTTTTAGCTTGAAAAGGATATGATGGCTAGCTCTTCAAATTAATTCAGGGTCATCCAAGGTCACCCAATATTCATCTGTGTGCATCAATGTTTCTCTCTCTTTTTGTTCTTTTGTCAAGCGGGGCGTGGCCTAAATTTAATAGAACAGCCAAAAAAGGTGATTGATAAAAAAAAGAAAAAAAATGTCGGGAAACACGAAACAGCGGTGAAAATTATTGGAATTTTTTGGGTGTTGGGGGGGACGAGACCCTTTCTGCCAGGCACGTACGCAGGAATTTGTTTCGGGGGGGGGGCAATCTTTCAAATCCCTTATTCTGTGAGAAAAATCAGAAAATTATGGGGGGGGGGGAATGGAGATTTGGGGGGCTGGGCCCGGAGCCCCCCCCCCCCCGCGTACGTCCCTGCTTTCTGCATACCTGCTTACTCACAGACTTCCTTAACTTCGGTTTCATTTCAGATATCAATGAGTGTGAAGATCCGGACATAGCTGGCAGTTGTGTAGAAAATGGGGAGTGTGTAAATCTTCCTGGATTTTATATGTGCAAGTGCAAGGATGGCTATGAAGGGGATGGTGACATCAAATGCGTTGGTAAGTAGATTTTGACTCTTAATTTTCTAGTTAATATAAGTTAGTCTAGTAGTAAAATCACCTCTTCCCCAAAGTTCTGTCTAAAAAGTTGTTGCTGAGGGTTGCCAAGTAACAAAAACGTCACACATTGTCGTCCAGAAGAGGCTCCTATTTTGCTTCTCTAAATACCACTACTACTAACAACTCACCATACCACCAAGCTGCCTGAAGTCAACACAGCTACAGATGCCCCATCTCCATCCCAATTTATTCCCAAGACTAAACTGAATGAATATCCCAAAACTAAAATTAATGAAACTTGTATATTTGGAATCAGCATAATAAGCCGATTCTTTTGATGTATCTATTGGTATCAAAATTCCACTTTGAAGAGTTTCGGCTGCTATTGAGCCGGGTCGCTCCTTATTTACAGTTCGGCACCACTAGCTGTTTGATCAAGGGAATATCCAGGATTTTTATTCGGGGAGGGGGGGGGGTACAAACGAAAACTTAAAAAAAACGTGTCAAAAATGTGTTGTATGCATTTTGTTATGTTTTGTACGAGACGGGCGATAAAAAGGGGGCACCCCCGCTATCCCTTCCCTCTTTGGGTACGCCCTTGCTGACAAAACTACTGCTACTACTACTCACTCACTGCAGCACCAAGCTGCCTGCAGCCAATAAAGCTACGCACGCACCTCCTCCATCCCCATCGATAGTAAAGGCTAACAATACTACGTAGGTAATAATAATAATACGTTCTTTAGATAGAATATTTAAATTTTGAGAATTGTTTAAAAAGACTACATAAGTACTGAATTGCTATATAAAAACAATTGTTGAAGATTCAAATCCTTTACGTAAAATATTTCCAGTAACGATTTCCAGTTATTTAGCGACGGTGTAACATAAGTCAACTGGAAAATTGTCAACTTCTATCACAGCCGGAAGACTGTCTTCCCGTTACTGGCTGTTTTTTAGCTAATTAATTTTTGATAGTTTTATTTTGATAAATTTGTATTTTTGATTTTTTTTTTTAGGTAATTGAATTTGTTTATTTTATAATGCTCTAAATCATGTGCGAACACAGTCTAAGTCTATGGGCAGAGGGATGGGGAAGGGAGTGAGGTTTTTACAGAACCTCTGTCAAAGAGGTTCGACTCAGACTCAGACCACAACCTCTGTCTTTCATTCGAAGAATTGTAATCTGACACTCTGAATAAGCGGATTTTCAAGGCCAGGTGGTGCTGGTGCATTAGATGGTCACTTCTAAAAAGTCAAGTTTGGTTGATGCTAATGAAACAAAATAAAATAGGATGAATATATAATAATTTAGAAACAAATTAGAGCTATATATTTGCACATTAGGGGGGAGGGGTAAAGCATAGCACATATTAAATACGTAACCTAACCTAACCTAGGTACCTCCCCCCCTAAACCCCAAAAAACAACAGTTTAAATATCGTAAACGCAATGAAAACTACTCTTTGCATTCCGTTTCTGAATAGCGGTCTCATGCAGTTAACCCGTCTGGTGGGTTTTTCGTGACTGGTTTCCTTGAATAGTATATAAAAGTGACCATCTAATGCACCAGTACCGGCCAGGTATTTTTTTTAAGGTTTTTATAAGACGTTTAGGATTTTACTAAGGAGCCATAAAGGGGTATCCTTTGCTGATGGTCTCCATGCCTATATGCAGGGTATACTTGGAGAGGATCTTCATCCAAGTGTATTTGCATGAAATTTGGAATATTATCATCCTAAAAATCAGGCCCGTACGCAGGATTTTTTCGCGGGGGAAGGGATCGATAATAATAAAAAAAGGTATTTGATAACTTGTATAAGAAGTGCCCATAAATTTGAGAAATTGAGGATTTTGGGGGATAGGTCCCGAAGCCCCATTTGTGCATTCTTGCAAAAAGTGTATTTATTGATTATTTTTTCCTGTGTCAAGTACAAAACATAGAAAATACTCGGATGAAGAAATCTTGCATTTGCCAAAAATTGTTTGGGTTGTGCACATATATTCCCCGAATGTCAAATTAAAAATTGTGTGGTTGAATTAGCTTTTTTGATATTGCCAGATTTTATTTACTAGATTTTGTTAGATTTTTTTATGTTCCTGATTGTTATTTGAAGTAGGGGTAAAAAAAGAGCCAAATATTTGTGTTTTAAAACTTTAAAAAATATAATTTTTGTAGGGGAAGTTTTAGATGACAGTTCCTTTAATTTGTTTTCTTTTTCGAACATTATAAGATATTAAGTATTTAAACTACGAACTGTGACTTAAAATTCCCAGGTAACTTTGTCGTGTATTGCAAGATACCCTTTTTTCAGATATCGATGAATGTGAAAGCCTAGATGCATGTGGCTCCAATGCCGTCTGTGAAAATTTTCAAGGAAACTACACGTGTCATTGCCCCGAGGGATTTACTGGAAATCCATATGATGGAGTAAGGCCCCCTTGTTTTACCTTTTTAAAACTTAGATTAAGATTCAAATTGATGTTTCTCCTTAGCAAGTGACAAATTCAGAAAATAAAATAAAATCCGAATGGCCTTGTGATGAAGAAAAATTAGTTTATATAATAAAGATTAATTATTATATAATTAGTTTATTCTAATAGGGATTTTATAGGGGCAATTTTGGGTATTTGTCTGCTAAGCAGAAAATTCTCAAGAATTACGCTGTCTAAGATCTAACAAAACCGTTTTGAATCGGATATATGAACCGGTTTGAATCGGATATTTGAACCGGTTTGAATCGGATATTTGAACCGGTTTGAATATGATATTTGAACTGGTTTGAATCGCTTATTTTGAGTGAGAAAACTACAATGTAGGTATATTTCAATTAAATAATTAATATTTAGAGGTAATTAGACGTTAGATTAAGTTTGGTTAGGATGGGTTAGGTTAAGTACGAGTTAACTTGTCTGTTAAGCTGAACATCCTCAGGAAATGAAGTTAGGTTAATCTTAATGAAATATACCAAAATATGGTGAAAATATAATACATTAGAAACAAAATTATGGAAACTAAGACAAAGAATCATGGAAAGCAGGCCGCACAGAACGTATTATATTAATACGAGGGCAATTCAGAAACTAACCTCCGGTTGATTGAAAAAAATACACCAAGTTAAGTAAAAATATTTTAATATATACATCTTACAACTACATCTTTGCACTATTTTTCGACATAGTCTCCATAACGATTGAGGCACTTATCATATCTCTTCACAAGCTTTGAAATTGCTTCTGCATAAAAATCACCCGCTTGTGCCTTGAGCCAGCCTGTGACCACATCTTTGAGCTCTTCGTCGTCATCAAACCGCTGGGACCCGAGCCATTTCTTCATATGCATGAAGAGCATATGACGTATTAATATAATACGTTCTGTGCGGCCTGCTTTCCATGATTCTTTGTCTTAGTTTCCATAATTTTGTTTCTAATGTATTATATTTTCACCATATTTTGGTATATTTCATTAGGATTAACCTAACCTCATTTCCTGAGGATGTTCAGCTTAACAGACAAGTATCCAATTTTGCATTATAAAAACTGTATGTATCGGCTTAAGTATCCATATTTTGGCCAATTTCACCAAGATTTTCTTAGCATTTGGTATGGGTAATCTTATGATAGTTTTAAAAGGAATTCGTCCCCCCATTTTTATATCATGCTTCATAGCGCTAGGTAGCCTACATCAAGAGTCTGATATTAACTATAGCTTGAAGGAATCGACAGATGGCTTTGTTGGGAGAACATTCTTTGAGGTTTAATTTCATATGGATGTCCATTACGGTGCAAAGTTATTTCTTATGCCCTTCCAGTGGAGCTTTAGTCTTACTAAGATGTGTGTTGCTCGGTTTGTCATCTAATCTCCCTATCCCTTTCTTCATCATTTCTCTTGAAAAAAATCAACAGATGGTATTGATGGGACAGTATTTTTGGGGGGTCTATAGAGTTCGTTCTTTACTAGGGGCAACCATGATATCTGTTCCTCCCGAAGGAGCTGTAGTCTTACAGAGATTTGTTTTTCTACGGGTTTGTCGTGTAGTCCCCCAATCTTCATCATTTCGCTTGCCAGGGGCAGGCCCAGGATTTTTTAGGGGGAGGGCAGAATAGATTGATGCGATAAAAAAAATTTCGGGGGTGGGGCGCACAATAGGTTGATCCAATAAACTTGCGTTAGGAGCACGTTTAATTAACGCAAACTTGAGTTGATTAAGTAAATTACACCACTTTAGACTACGCTAGGGGGGTGCGCGCCCCCTCGCCCCCTGGATCCGCCACTGTCGCTTGCGGAAATCAATTGATGGCTTTGATGGTATACCATCCTTCCGAATACGATTCCAGATGATAACTTTTTTTTTAATTGGTCTTTTCTGCGTATTTTCTCCCTCGGGTAGTCTGAGGTTGATACGTGTTTACTGCGTCATCTCCATCCCCATCCTTTCTCCCCTTTCTCCCAATATGGTAGACATGATGCTTTCTCTGAGCTCAAATAGATGAGACAGATGAGAACAGGCGAACAGCTTCCTGTTTTAGACTAATAAGCATTTAATTCAAACAAGTGCCTGCCACATTTTCGAAACTTTCACTTTTATAATTAGCTAAGAAGCTCATAAATTTATATGGTACTCGTCAAACAAAAACGTTTCCTTCACTCATACATATAGAAAGGACGAAATTGCCATATATTTAAGGTCGGTTTATTAATCTTGAAAGAAAAAAGCTGATATTTATCAACAAAAATTATGCAATCTCTTCTGCGTCTATCGTCAAAGGGATTCCTCCTCCGATTTTTGTGAAGGACCTCTAAGTGTATAAATTGAAAAGTAGTAGCTCTCAAATGCAGCTTTCTCTTGTTTTGACTCGTCTCCCCACAGAAAATACTCCCCCTCCTAACCCCACTCTCCAAAGACCTGGACATTTGTGCACCTTTTGGCATGCCAGGACTTCTTTAAATTCTTTAATGTGATTTTCAGAATTATTAAAAAATTAATATATAATCTTTAAGGGACAATATGGGAGTATCACCTGAAAATAGTGTCATTTGAAAGATGCACGGAAATTTGAGTTCCCAAACGTAAAAAATTTAAGCATCAAATGATCATTTGGACAGTAATTATTGAGATCTTTTCTATGTAAAAGATGGAAAAAACGGAAAAAGAAACAAATCTATTATTACAGTAAAGGGATTTTTTCAAGTAAAATATATTGATTATGCATGTATTGCTCTAGCTTTTCACCGTGTATATCCGAATTTGCGACTGGATGTTCTCCCTCCCAACTCCGTATGATAGCTCGATTTATATGAGGCACAAAAATGCATGGGAGGCCCATCGCTCTTTACCAGATCTATGCTGAGAAAGTGGGTAAAGAAGGAAGTCCATTTACGCATATTCAATTTTTAAATAACTTAATTAAAGAAAAGAAACAAAAATCAAGTCTAAAACGCAAGCTTGATTTGTGATCTGAATTGTCAGTGTATTTGTCAGTCAAACTAAGCCTATGTCATTGAAACCTTTTGAGCTTTTAGATATGGGACCTATTACATCTCAGAGGAATTGAAATATTCATCCACTTTTCCATGATATTAATGGCATGACTAATATTTTATTGGCACAGTTTGTCTAAGACTGGGGGGTAAAGGGGTTTTATAACTGGGGGTAAGTAACGACGGATACCACACTTACTTAGGCTTTTTGACATTTGCATTATATTTTGATGAAGACAGGTATTAGTCATATAGCTGAAATATTCACTTTGGTTTTATAATAATCACTGTCTTAAGAAAGTTCTTCATTAACTTTTTGTTGTTCGTATTTATACAGGGGAAGGGGTTCTAATATCATGGTTGCCTCTTTAGGGACAACCTAGGGATGAACAAAGAAGAGGAGGAGGTCCGAGACCTTTAAGAGCGAAAATTCAAACTCTTTTTGAAAAAACAAAACAAAAAACTCTCATGGGAAAAAAAATTGCCGTTTGGAGCTGGTTCGGGAATGGTAACTATTATTTCAATTAATCTTAATGATAAAAGTTATTTGCGAAAACAAATTTAGGGGAGTTTCAGAAAATAACCTAAAACTCCACTAAATGGTTCTGGATAAACATTAAAGCTGCACAATTGAAATTACCATAACCGTAAACTCTATTTAAGAGAACTACAGCCCCCGATCTTGGCTAACAAGAAACAACACTTTTTCACATGGGAAGCAAGAATGTGTCTCTTTCTTTTCTTCTACTGTTTTTTTTTTTAAGTGGCCACTAGTGGGTTGCTGACACATCCTAGATAGATGTTTTTGAGCTCATTTGTAAGGAAATTGCAATATCTACGTGGCTTTGGATAACAACTGCATCATCATATACAAGACAATGGCATATTGGTTATGATGTCATATTTGAGTAACTGCGTTGCTTGATTCCCTCTACTTCGTTTTTTACTAGCTCCAGCCAAGAATATTAAAAAGAAAAACTCCTTGCGTTTCACAAATAAATGGCGTAAAAAGCCATTTATGATGTCATGATGTCATATATTATGATATATCATGATGTCATATTTGAGTAACTCCGCTGCCTGATTCCGTGGAGTTCGTTTTTACTAGCTCCAGCCAAGAATATTAAAAAAAAACTCTTTGTGTTTCACAAATAAATGGCGTAAAAAGTATCTGAGTCTAGGGAAGGAAAAGTGTGAGGTATCTGCGATATTTCTTTTGTAAATTCAATTCCTTTTCAGTGTAAAACAAATATAAAGATTATTGAGGGGAGTGGAGGCTTTTTAAACAGAGGGGAGAGAAGATCTGGGGCCTTCGCAATAAGGTTTGTTGGCAGAATGTTGATGTTTAATTTAGACTCTGCAGTTTCGAATCTAAAAAATGTTTTTTGTTTTTGACATATAATTTAAATAATATAAAGGGGAAGAGGGAGGGTGGAGGGTAAAATATTCGTCGCTGGGGAAAGATAAGTCTCTGTGAGATCTATTTTCAAAATTTAACTGCTTTTTGGTGCAAAGCAGATAAAAAAGTATGTACATGTGAATAGAGTCAAGTATGAGTGAAGGTTCTTACACCGGAAGAACCTAAACCTTTGCTACATCTTATTTTACTTTAATTTATTTTATTTGTTCTTATCTTATTAATTAGCAGGTGTTCCTTCACCGTTAGATGTTAACTTTAAAAAAAGGATGAAACTAAAAAACAACTTTGCATTAAAACGTAATTTAAAACGTAATCTGATTTAATACGTGAAACTGCGGTCTATAAATGTCGTTTTCAAATTTATTAGTAGGCACTGCAAAGGAGGTGCCATTGTGAGTATGCCTACAACCCCCACAAGTCCCATAGTCTTATTATTTTATGTCTCCGTGATTTCTTATAGTAACATACAAGTTTGACAAATTTGAATTTGTGAGTTGATTTTAATTAAAGCATATGAGCTCCAGCTATCTCTCCTCCCTCCCTCCCCAAAGAGAGAGGTTCTTTTCCCTGTAATATCTTTATGTTTTCTACTAATTTGCCGTTTCCATTTTAGTACTTGGTAACATTAATTTAGTAATAAGTGTCTGATCTCAGTTCCTGACAGAAAAAACGATTACAAAACTTGAAAAAATACCAAATGAAAATTTTAATGAAAAGTGTAGCCAAACGCTAGATGGCGTTAACTTTTTTTTTGACAACATTAGCACCAGTTTCCACTCTAATAAGTTACCTATACCATTTGGTTTGGATGTTATAATGGTTGTATATTTTGGTTGTCGTGTTGAATGCTCAATAATAATATTCATTTATTTAAACCCTCTATAAATACAAAATGGAATAAGAAAAGTAAGGACATAGAAATAGAAAAACATAAAATGTAAGATAAAAACAAATTTTAACCGGGGACACTCACACACACACTTCTTAACAAAATACAAACAAAACGAACATTATTATTCAGGGCATTTCACATAAAAGAGAGACGATTCAACGGAAATTCTGATACTGTGGAAAATAAAAAGATAAAAATAAAAGAAAACAATGTATGATTTGAAAGTAAAAGACAAGTAAACACCAAAAAGAAAAATCAAAAGCGAACATCTTTATCTTACTCACTTTTGGTCTTGATTCATTTTGCCTTTTGTTTTCCCGGAGGACTGTATTTGGGGTTGCGGATTTTTTCTCTCTTTTCATAATTTTGGCAAACGAATATGTCTTCGTTCCGTTATGTTGTTATTCCGTTAGCTATTGTAACGTCGCGCTTTTTGTCTTTTAATTAAATCATGTGGAAATTTGCATTTTCATTGTATCCGTGGACAGTGACGCTTTTTTCTACTTTTGTTAAACTTTCACAGACTATGGTTTTACTTTTTAACTCATGTAGCGTTGTCTTTTACTTTTATCATTAACAACCAAAGGTGAAGCCAGTTTTTGTATTTCCTTTAAAAAAGAAGAAAACAAAGGCAGAAGCCTCTCCTTCTTGTGCAAGAACCTTTTGTCACTTCAATATTTGACTTCAATATTTATTGTGCATATGTGGGCATATTCACCATAGGGACAGAGGTGGTTTTAGGGGATGGGTATAGAGGGCACTTGCCCTGGGCGCAGAAATTGTAGGGGCGCAAAATTTCAAATAAGTAATCTAACGGCTTCAATCATTTTGTAATTTTTAAAATTCTATCTTTATTAAACTTAAGTAGAGGACGTAGTTGCCAGTATGAGCAATTTTGATCCGAAATTTAAATTTTTTCCCATATCTCCATCACAATTCCTTTAATATAAAAGTAAGTACACCGAATTTAGTCAATTTAAAGTTTTTGTGGTATTTTGTGTTCAACTTCTGCGACTAAATAATTTTTTTTTTTAATCTGGCCTAAAAAAATTTTTGGAGGTGGCGGGGGGGGGGCGCTAAGAAAGATTTTGGCTTGGTTGCAAGAGAGGCCTGAACCGCAACAGCATAGGGACACTCTTTTATCTGCTTTGCACTGAAATGCTGTTAAATTTAGAAAAATACTAACTTGAATTCCTTCTCTCCTAGTTTTTTTTTAATATTATATACCCTTCCCATGTTTTATTACATCATGTATATAACGAAGACATGGATTTTTATTACTTTTTAGATTAGTAATTACAAAATTTAGCTTAAACACTAATTTTCTGGAAAATGAAAAAAAATATAACCCAGCCCCCTCCTCCCCCCGTGTGCAGTAAAAACCTTCACACGAGAAGTTGCCGACCTCAGAAGTCATGTAAAACAGTGCAACCGCCTTCAGAACAGTTTAGAAGCTTTGCGTGAACAATGCAACGCGGGGCGAAACTGTGTGGCCTACTTGGCCCTCCGATATTTACACCAGATGGCACACAGTGGCGGATCCAGGGGGCGAGGCCCCCCTCCTAGCGCAGTCTGAAGTAGTGTAATTTACTTGATTAACTCAAGTTTGCGTTAATTAAACTAGCTCCCAACGCAAGTTTATCGGATCAACCTATTTTGCCCCCCCCCCTCTAAATTTTTTTTATCGGATCAACCTATTTTTTGCCCCCTCTCTAAAAAACCTGGATCCGCCCCTGATGGCAGAAAACGGTTGACCCCTCGCTTTCACCTTTCGGTGTCTTAGCATGTATAGACTACACTTAATAATCAGACACTCCTTTTTAGGACTTTTCGACAGGAAATTTTTTCCAGGGGAAATGGCAAGCATTTCCAAGTTTTGTTTCTGGCAATATTTAAATGGAGCATTTCTATTTTTTTTTATTTTGACGTATTTTTTAAATATATTTTGCCTTTTCTCTCCCCTCTAGAGGGCGTCACACCTCCCCAGATTCTTGTGGGATGAAAATGGATAAAAACAAAATTTTTATGCGTTTTTTGAGGGCTTTTTGTTTTGAGTGTTTTTTCTACTTTGCATTAAAAAATAGTTAAATCCGCATTTTTATTGCGCAGTCTAGCAATCTGGAGGATCCGTAAGCTCAACTTTCCTTAGTTTCAGCCATTTTGCCCCCCTCCCACTTAACTATCACGTCTTAGGGCAAATGCTAATCCTTCAAATTTTTTGGCTTTGACCTCGATAAAATAAACATATTAATTCAATGTAACCTTATATGCTAGTTGGAGGACATATTATTTAATTTTTATTTTATTTTTCAAAAATTTATTAGACCCGTACTAAGTAGCAAAATGGTACAAACAATTGATTGCTCTATAAATTTTATGGGTTTATAAATGTCAGCTCTCAATATTATATGTTGCATTCTGGCCTTCTTTTTATATGCGCGTATGTTGAATGACATTTTTATGATTTTTACGATATCGACATTTTTGACATTTTTACGATGACTACTAACTATTTTTATTATTAACTATTATTAACTTAAACTAAATAAATTGATTATTAATTAGAAATTTTTACTTGCATTTGAAAAAACGATCGATCAGAGTATTTGCGTAATGTTTTTTGATGTTTTCCTGTGCCAGATTTGTATATTTTGGGTTAAAAAATTGGTTTTCTGAATAATTATCCTAGAGCAATTTGTAAATTGAATTTAAAAATGTCATCAGTTTTTTCCAATACACATAATTTTATGTTTTAAACTTAAACGTAGAAAAACAAATTTAAAGAAAGATTTGTACGAAAACGGGAGTTTCCTAGGGAAAACCTGATTGTAATTATGGATTTATCTTATGAAGCTACACTAGAAAACTTTTTCAAGCAAAGGCACAAAAATTCACTCGAAGATATCAAGATTTTACAAAAAAAAGAAAAAGATTAATCGAAACCAACTGGTGATGAAATAAATCTGATTGTAGATTCAAATCCTGCGTAAACAAAACAACATTGGAAGCACCAAAACTTCTCGAAGCAAAAAACTGTATATCCCAGTGTTGTTTGTAAGTCAAATTACGGATCATTTATTTTATCTGTAATTTTTTACTTTTGTTTTTTGGTTATTTTAATTTTTTCTCTTATTTATTTTTACGTCGTCTCAGTTGATGCGTTTACATCTGATGTGTTGAAAATGATCCTATTTTTAGACATCCCAGAAATTTAATTGTCACTACAATTTTGTTATTCAATTATTACTAAAATTCAAGTTTTAATTATAAAACTTACAATTTAATGAAAACTTCATTTAAATAATAAAATTTATTAGCAATAAATAGTTAATCATTATGACACAAGTATAATGCTTATACCATTTACATTCCCACCAGTTGAAATATACAGTAACCTTAATGAAGAAGTAGAAAATGTGAAATTAATTTGATATACGCAGGAACGGCTTCTGCAGAAGGGGCAAAGTTCATCAAAAACTCCTCTAAAACTTGTGAATTATTCTGATAATATAGTAACAATCTCAACAGTTCCAGGGTAGGAGCAGGACTAAAACCCCTCTCCTACGTGTATACCTGATCGTAGGACAAACGTGAGCGAGAAGATACTTAGTAATTAAGACTATATTTACTTCTCAGCTTTTCGATATTTTTTTCTACCGCCTTGCAGTCTTTCACTTTTTTCCATCAGTAAGTGCAATGTATCGTAGAGGGTCATCTTTTAGCATTTTGATTAGGCTAATACTGCTATTACTACTAACGATTCATCACAGCACCAAGCCACCTGAGGCCAATACAGCTACGCAGGGTCCTCAATTCCAATCTATTCAAAGCCTCCCTCTTTACACCCTCCCAGGAAGTTCCCAATTCTCTTAAATCTTTCTTTTCGACTATTAGGCTAATATTAGAATATTAGGGTAATATTGACGAATAATTGAATCCCTACGCTTCTGACGTATTTGCCACATGAAAACATATAAGTGCATATGTGGGAGCTTACGGTTAAACAAATTCTCAAGTAACATCTGAATTTCAAGTGTCAGGTAAGGTGGAAAACGCCTGGTCCTGTTGCAAGAAGAAGAAAATGAACAAAGAAGAAGAACATGAGTGCATATACCCTGAGGGAGGTACTCATGGTTTTTGACGTTGGCTTTTCATATTAGTCATCGGCAGCTCGAAAATCTGTACCACAGCCAGGGGTGGATCAATGCTCTATTCCGGAACTGAACTCTTGAACTTTCAGCATTTGGCAAAACTTTTCGTAGTTTCGGTAAAACCTTCGATATTCAGTAAAATATTTTATACTTTCGGCAAAAATTTTGAAACGGTGTCAAGACTTTCGGCATTGGGAAATTTTTTTCGAGAAATACATATTGGATTTCAGAGACGTGTGGCAATCATGAAGATTTTTACCTTTCAGCTCCTCCAGCAATTTTTTTAGTGCTCAGTCGTTTGGTAATAGTCAGGGATTGTTGTCAGCTCTAATTTCCGAGAAAATAAGGGAACATTAAGAGAAAGCGGTCGACAATAAGATGAAGTTAAGCTCCAGTCCAGACGATCTGGGTATGTGAAACTAGTAGGAACGGTTTCAGGACGCAAACTAAATTTTGTGGAAACATTTTCAATTTGCCTCGTGAGCCCGAAAGGAAGTGTTGTGCTTAGTGAATGACGCTTTGAGGAATAAATCTAAAGCCCTAATTATAGGAAAAATCGTGGAAAGAGCCTATTGTTTGGAAAAAGTAAACTGTTAAGTCCATTCTACATGCGTGTTTAAATTGACATGGAGGGATAACCGTTTTTGCTGAATCACAATTTGCTTCCTCTTTTAAAAACAATCGTGATTGCTACGAGCAATGTTGTTAGACACTGATATCTAACTAAGCATACATGATAACGGACTTATACCACAAAAAGGGGTTTTTGAAATTTAGGGAGTGAGCAAAATACTCTAGGGGGAAATTGCCGACCTCCCAATTGACGCGCCTGTGCTTTAACCCTCGACCTGAGCCAAACTTAAACTTTAGTCTCTTCTTAACTCTAAAAGAGATATCAGAGAATATGGGTAACTTACAAGAGTAAGAACTGGCGCTAGTGTCGACAAAAAGCAAACATCAAAGCGATCTAGCATTTGGTGACACTTGGTATTGTACAGTGAAATAATAAGTATAATTAATTAAATTTGTGTAGCTGGCGAAACCAGTGTAATAATAAGTGTCTGATCTCAGCTCCTGATGGAAAAAAATAATTACTTCGTTACGTTTTGGAGCGTTAAAACGCTTCAAAAAATGCGAAATGTCACCAAACACTAGATGGCGTTGATGTTTTTTTTTAACCCATACAAGCGCCAATTTCCACTCTTATAAGTTACCCTTACTCTTAGACATGTATCTCAAAAGAGTTCTTCACCTTGACCTAACCTTCCCCTTCACCTAACCTTCAAACTGCTTCCTTTTAAACTGTCATCTTACGAACAAGATGTTTCTCAAATTTATTTTACTAGTAATTGTTTTAGTTTATTTACTTTTTGTAATAGTAATTTAGTTTTAGTAATTTCTAGTCCATTTTTTTACTATTGATTTATATTGTAAGTACAAGTGCCATTCGTTAGGGTCTATTCTTGATTAAGAAAGCTTGGAGAAATAAAATTATTCTGATTCTAACAAGGAGAGTATGGAGGTTTTAATTTAATTTGCTTTTCAACATTTAAATAGGACAATATATCCATTCTTGGACAACTGAAAGGTGCTACTTCAGGAAAATCCTCTCTCTCTTGCTTGTTGTCCATAAATGTGGGGTGGTGCCTGAAGTGGCACTGAAAGGTGCCTCTTCAGGAAGATCCTCTCTCTCTCGCTTGTTGTCCATAAATGTGGGGCGGTGCCTGAAGTGATACTGAAAGGTGCCACTTCAGGAAGATCCTCTCTCTCTCGCTTGTTGTCCATAAATGTGGGGCAGTGCCTGAAGTGGCACTGAAAGGTGCCACTTCAGGAAGATCCTCTCTCTCTTGCTTGTTGTCCATAAATGTGGGGCGGCTCAACTCTACTATAAGTGCAATTTCTTCAATCTATATTTTTATTTATTTTAGTGTGCTGATATCGACGAATGTTCGAATCCCGACGCTTGTGGCGATTTTGCTACATGTGAAAACGAATCCGGTTCATATACATGTACATGCCCTAAGGGATTTACTGGAGATGGCTTTAAAGAATGCATTGACATTGATGAATGTGCTGAAAGTCCCTGCGGAAAAGGAGCTATGTGTCATAACAAACCTGGGTCTTTTGAATGCAAATGCCCCAAGGGCATGGAAGGAAATCCTAACAGTTTGTGTGTTGGTAAGAGTCTCATTTATCCGACCCCCCTTACAAAGGGTAGGTCAAAAGTTGGTACCTGTCTTGTTTTAGTTTTTACTTGAGATTAGTGGTCAGAATTATTTAAAGTTTTTCACTTCGGTATGATGACTTAGTGTATCAAATGAAATGTTTCAATATATTCAAATAAAGAATAAAATCGAGGATTTTTTGTGAAGTAGGTAAAAATAGACTAAAAGTAAAAATGAAAACGTTTATATATCCTATATACATATATATATATATATCCTATATACATATATATATATATATATATATATATATATATATATATATATATATATATATATATATATATATATATATATATATATATATATATATATATATATATATATATATATATATATATATATATATATATATATATATATATATATATATGTATACTATATATATATATACTAGTAGTAGTATATATATATACTACTACTACTAACAACTCACCGCAGCGCCAAGTTTTCTGAGGCCAACACGGATACGCACGCTCCTTCTCTATTCCAATCTAATCCAAGCCTCCCTCTTTACACCCTCTCAGGAAGTTCCCATTTCCTTTAAATCTTTCTTTATGACATCTCCCCACCCCAACCGCGGACGACCTGCTTTTCGTTTAGCCCTAGACGGTTGGTCAAAAAGGACAATATTCGGCAATAATGTAAAATTATATAAGATAATATAAAACTATATATGCTTTATGTAATATATGTAAAATGTTTTCTCCTTTGCTTTTATCCTATTTTTACATAATGCACAAAATATCGTTTTTTTTATATAATGCCAACAATTTTATATATTGAACAAAAACATTTTGCTTCGGTTTCAACTGGCTGAAAGCATTCCTTGTGTTTTTGGTTTCTTAATCATTTTACGATTTTTTCGTTTTTTTATCAAAATTTCAGTTATTTCAGTGCTAGATATATAAAATTAAGAATTTGATAGGGATTCTTTTTGCAGCCATTGTTTAACTGCTGCGAAAAAAATAATAGCATGACTTTAAGGAGGTCATAGGGTTTGACACCTTCTTTTCCACCCAGTAGGCACCGGAACAGTGTAAAAATTTCAAATGTCATTTATGTTCGTTAATTGCTCTCTAGATAAGGTCTTTTTTTCCTTTTCACATGGTTTTAAGTAAAGTTACATTTTGACTTTTTTCATTGTTTTTTTTTCTTCAATAGAAGAGGGAAGGGTGTCTTGGGTCTCCCCTAGGTTTGGAACTTTGTCATTTTTTGTATTTTCTATGAAAACGCTGTTTCCGTAGTTTTCGTGAATTGGCGCCACTGTGCATGTGTTTGTTCATGTTAACTTCTTATATGTTTTTCTTTTGTTTTTTGTTTGTTTTATGGAGAAATGATGTTTGTGGAGAAATGAATTTTTTTTAGCTCAGATCTTTGGAGCTTAATGGCCAACCATTTTATTTGTTTTGTTCTTTTTTTGTCACTAATAAATTTGTTCTCTTGAAAAACGGCTGTCCCCGATATATGTTACAGTCTTTTAGGAATTTGAACAAAAAGTTTTGGGAAAAAGAGGTAAAAAAACGAGGGGTGGGGGCAATAATTGTAAAAACAATTCTTTTGGTTGTTCAAAATATACTTTTTATCAAAACATAGTCATAGTGTTGCCATTTTGTCAGTGTTGCCATGTTGAATTTTGCAAAAAGTAGGCAAAACATAGGTAAGTTTAACAACACTTTTCGTTCGTGAATATTCAAATATTAACAGTCTGCTGATAATCAAAAGACAAGAAAGGAAAGGCCCATCCTCTTAAGCTGTGTTATTTCATATGTTTTTATCTTAGTTTTGATAGTTTTTCACTAACATTACCTTTTAAAAAAATTTGAGACCCGCTAGAAGCGAAAACTCCGTAACTGCTTTTGGAGTTCTTCTTATTAAAATTGAAGTCCAGATTTTCCCATGTTTTTTAGGACCTATATGGCTGGTCAGTTTTCACGTAACCAATTGAAAAAGATCAGGTTTCATTTTCACTGGTCTTGGTACTTCAAAGCAAGTCACCTGTTTCAGCTTCCTTTGATGATTTGACGATGCTAGCTTTTGTTTTTCAAAATACAATAAAAACGTTTTGCCTATTAAATTTCTCTCCAATTAATCAAATTACCAATTAAAAGTTTTATATACACAGAACCGAAAAGGAACCTCGCCAAGTATGGGGTGTGTCTAGCCAATTTATTTATTATAGTTATTTCCCGAGTTTTCAACTTAATGATCGGGAGAAGGGCCTGGGGCAAGTCGAAAACAACTAATCAAAGACATGCAAATATTTGTAAAATTAGTTTCTTTTGCTATAATTTGATTTTTAATAATGCTTGATACATAAATTTGCTGTATGAAACTCCTCCTCTATCCTAATCCTAATAAAGCCTCCCTCTTTACTCCCTCCTAAGAAGTTCTTGTTTCAAACCGAAAAAATATTAAAAAAGAGAAAAACTAGGATTATACAAGCCAGTAAAAATTGTGGAGTAAAATGAAAATATTTCAGTCAAGACCTTCGCTTGACCGTCATCAGTGCACGATTTAACATAAAAATTACTAATAAAAATCCAAGGATACTATAAAAAATTTCAAACCTTAAGACAAAACAAAACTAAAATTTGACGACCCTTTCCATGTAACGGTGAAAGGGTAACTGAATAAAAAAAATGTAGTACTGAATGGGAATTAAATTTCTTAATTTATACAGAAAATCTTTTCTTACGAAATCCTCCCACCCCATTCGGGGATGACCTGGTTTTCGCTTAGCCCTAGACAGTTGGCCGATAAGGACACTCTTTGGCAATTTGTCATCCTTCATCAGCAGAACTTCTTCTAGCCATCTCATCCTTTCTCTTATTATAGCCCTAGAAAGCAGAATTGACCCACATTTTTCGTATAGCTTACTGCTTGATATACGATCAGTCAGGGGGTACCCAATTAAATTCGTAGGCACTCTGGAATAAACTATGCATTACCTTTTTGTATCACTATATGTCTATGCTTTTCAACCTCTAAGCGTCTCATTGGACTTAGTTTTTCTACCTCTTTCGTTGTATCTATTCATTTTAACGTCTTTTTTTTGCATGGATTTTTGACTTCTCTAGCTTACTATACGCCAATTCTTGTTTTTATTCCTTTGTCTTCTTCATTCATGACCCCCTGTTAGAAGTGCTGACGTTTATGGTTTTTTATATTTGATGTTATGAAGTTTTATGTTTATGATTTTAAACCTCTAAGAGTCTGGTTGGACTTCGTTGTATCTATTCATTTTATTTTCTTTCTTTTGCATGGATTTTGACTTCTGTAGCTTACTATATGCTAATTCTAGGATTTTATTCTTCTTTTGTCTTCTTTATTTAGGACCCCCGGTTGAAGTGCTGACGCTCAGGCCGTACGTTCTAAACGTGAAATACCGCATGTCTAAGTTTTTTTTTGCTTATAAGTATGATTCTGTATTAAATTTTTGTTTTAATCAGTGCAGACATTACTACATTCAAAAAAAAGATAAACTTAAAAAAAACGTAAAATGAAAAAAATATATAAAATCATCGGAACTTTTACCATCCTAAAGAGTTACATTTGGATCTTTCATTTTGATGCTCGATATATAGTCGTTAAATTAAGAAAAATTTAACTTTTTGTATATTATAAAATTTTGATTTCATTAAAAATGGCTGTTAATTTCGTTTTGTAGCAGTTCACAATGCGGCCGGGGATTGTTTGTTCTTGGGGTAGTTTAAGTAACACTGTACTTGCTATAATCTTTTAAGTTTTTATAAGCAATTGCTTGTTGTTTTTCTTCATCTCTTCAAATAATTATATTATTTTGTAGATGTTAACGAATGTTTACAAAGTGTTTGCGGAACTAACGCAACATGCACTAACACGGAAGGAAGTTTCTCCTGCGCATGTCCAGAGGGTTATGCTGGTGATCCATTCAGGGGCTGTACTGGTAAGTTTTATTATTCTATTAGATTCAATATCTCCTTACTGTCAAATCCTATGGGGTAGTGCACATTGGTCTTTGCAGAAAAAAACGCCATCTACTGTTTCTTACTGAACTCCTAGAGCTTTTTTAATCTTACTCTGTACTGGAATCTTACTCTGTTTATGTTAAAACAACTAACCATAAGTGTAAATTGCCAAATTTGCGTTATCCTCAAATAGATATAAAAATTAAAATGACAGTCAATAGCTACATAAAATACTATCCTACTCTACACTCCTCTATTCTAATAGTTAGGCAAAATACTTTAACTACAAATGGGTGTGGCTTCTGGTCTAAGGAGATTCGACACCTTAAAGGGTAACTAAAGCCAGGGGTGGATCCAGGATAATTTTTTAGGGAGGAGGGGTGCAAAATAGGTTGATCCGAAAAAAAATTGGGGGGGGGGGCAAAATAGGTTGATCCGATAAATTTGCGTTAGGAGCAAGTTTAATTAACGCAAACTTGAGTTTAATTAAGTAAATTATACTACTTTAGACTACGCTAGGGGGGGGCGTGCCCCCTCGACCCCCTCTGGATCCGCCACTGACTAAAGCCGACTCCTACAATCCCAGAAATCTTAGAAAAACGATTTAACTTCTCCTGCTTTGAGCTAGAAATAGAAATATTCAGTTTTAATGAAATTCGTTTGCTAAGCTGTTTTCAAAGTGGGTGTGCCCTCCCTCCCTTTTGGGTGTCCTCCCTGGGAATCCTCCCTTTGGCAGCAGCTTAGCAACCGGTTTTTCAGCATTATATCTCAAGTTTGAAAATGTCAAATACGAACTCTAGGTGTGACAGCGACGATATATTTGACATATATTATTATACTTATTAAACATGTTTATGCCTAGGACCCATGTGACAAATAATATTGTAGATATAATATTGTAAAAAATAATTATAAGTTTGCAGTGCTCAGAAGTGGTAGATTTGAATGGTTGGTGGATGGGCACTTTGAGAAAGTTTACTTTAGGCTTTAGGAGGGTCATTAATTTACGAAGTGTAGGGACAGGAAAATATTTTTTTGGCCATTGTGAATATAAAAAATCAAAATCTAGGGGGACATTTTCAAAATCAAAATATATAAAAGAAAGTATTTTTCTATATCTAGATGTGCAATTGCTTAGGGGTGCAACTTGTTTGAATTTATTAAAACTCTTTTTTATAGCTTTTGTTTTGTATTTGTCCCAGAGTTAAATTATTTTTCCGTCACGAGTATGTGTCAACTGTTTGAGTAGTTTTACGTAAAGTTCTTTTGCAATTGACCACGCCTCGATTTAAATTCAGAGATAGCCTTCAGTACTTTGAATTAAAATTCGTGATTGAGCCTCTATTAAACATAAAATTGAACATATCTGAAATTAAACATAAAATCAAACAATTCTCTTAAACATATATAACATAGGATTTGTGCTAGCAATAAAATATACGGCACTGCTCGTTTGAATTTACTAATACATTTTTTTTTTGTTATTTTTTGGTTCTTTTTTCGTCGCTAGTAGCCTATATATCAATTTCTTGAATAATTTTAAGGCAAATATTTTTGGCAATTGATTTTGATTAATTTCGCAATTAACTTTTGCAAATGATTTGTTTTTTGCAATTGATTTTTTTTCCTTTTTTTCATTTTTTGGTTTTGATTGTTTAATTGATTTTTGCTATTGATTTTCGTTTGATTTTGTAATCGATTTATCTCATACAGCGGCTACCGTCAGAATTTGGTAAGAAATTTGCTATCGAGTTTCTATTTTGGAATTTCTGTTAAAGATTACTGAATTATGAAAAATAAATTGGAAGTTTGCTATCCGTGGGAGTTGAACCCATGTCCTCAGCAGCTACGGCGGTCCCCTGACAAATTTTTTGTAGCAAATTACTTTTTAAGTATAATTTGCCGGTGTTTGTTTGAATTTTTTAATACATTTTTTTTTGGCTCCAATTGTCCCAGAGTCAAATTCTTTTTCTGTCACGAGTATATACCAATTGTGTGAACTATTTTATGTGATTTTTATTTACAATTGACCACACCTCAACTTAAATGCTTCGACAGCCTTCAGAATTTTTAATAAAACTTTGTAATTGAGTCTCTATTTATGAATATCTGTCAATAATTACTAGATTATGAACCAAAAAAAGTTCTCTATAAAATATCTTGCCATCAGTGGGAGTCGAATCCAAGTCCTCAGTAAGATACGCCGTCCCGGCGACAAATTTTCTCTGGCAAATTTACACTTTTATTGTAATTTTGCCGTTGTTTGAATTTAGCAATATTTTTTTGTTGCTTTTTTAATATAATTTTCCCAGAGTTAAATTCTTTTCGAATGAAGGGAGGTAGAATTTTTATCGGGGCATTAAAATTATACTAAACTGAAATTGTGTTTTTTAGAATGGTTTTAATTTTAACGTCATAATATTCATTTTAGATTTCAATGAATGTGAAAGTCTATCCAAACCATGTGGCTCAAATGCCATATGCGAGAATCATTCTCCTGGATACAACTGTATATGCCCAGTCGGTTTTGAAGGGCTACCCAACCCGAAAGTTGCATGTGAACAGGTATGTGAACATTCTTGCATGACAATTAGGCAGTTAAGCGGCTAGAAATGGCAAAGTTATAAATCATGACCTAGCAAAGTAGTCAGAGTTGCCAAAAAAATCTAAGGGTTCTATAGGGTCAATAATTGATCTCGGACGCTATCGTTCTCTGAATGAGAGTGCAACCACTATATATTAAACAGTTCGTGGCAACGAACTGTAAGTAAGGAGTGACCCGGCTCAATAGTAACCGAAACTCTAAAAAACGGAATTCCATACCAATAGATATATCAGAACAATCAACTTATTATGCTGATTTCAAATATATAAGTTTCAGTATTATTTTGTCTTACCTATTAACCGATACGAGCCTGAGAAAATTTGCCTGATTTTTGACAAAAAGAGGAGGAGGTAACCCCCTCGTAATGTACGTAATAATTTATTACGCAATATTTATATACGTATATGGCGTATATACGTATACGTATATGGCGTAATATTTATATACGTAATAGTAATAACTATATACGTAATAATACGCAATAATTTCTTTTCATTTTAAGTTTTAATGTTGCTTTTTAATTTTTTATTGTTTTTTAAATAATTTTTTTAGTTAATTTTATGGATGAAATTGCCCTTGTAGTGGCATTGCTAATTAAATAATAATAACTATGTCTTAAAAAATAACAATTAATTAAAATTAAGTCGTCAAAGATTAAGCTTTTAGAAATTATTAATCAATCAAAAATTCTTTATATAAAACTGAAGATCCGTTTGGGCACTTAGACAATTAAAATTGAGGCAAACAATTAGAAATAGGTTAATTAACTAATCGGCAATTAAAATTAGGTAATTAATTAAAATAAAATTAAACTTCAAAAATTAAGTCTTCAAAAATTAAGTCATCAAAAATTAAACTTTTAAATAATAATTATTTAAGCTTATCTATATAAAACTTGAAGACTAGCTTTGGTGTAAAAAAAAAAAAAATCACCGAAATGAGCATAGGAAATGCAACCACTTTGGTTGCAAATGGTAGCAGTAAGAATGACAAGATGGCATTTCAGACAAGTACAGGAACAAGTTTCAGACAGTACGCAGTATTTGTATATCAAACATATCAATACTTTTCAAGAGAATCTATCCATTGACTGCATATCGATATTGTATTGAGCATTAAATAAATAAAAAAGTTTTTTTTAACTGAAAGTAAGGAGCGACATTAAAACTTAAAACGAACAGAAATCATTCCGTATATGAAAGGCGCGGTCCCCTGTTCAACGCCTCGCTACTTACGCTGAATTTTTTTATTGTTTTAAAAAATGAAGTTGTGAGACAGAGTCACACTTTAGCGTAAAAAGCGAGGCGTTGAGGAGGGGACAGTCCCTTAAATATACGCAATAATTTCTGTTCGTTTGAAGTTTTAATGTCGCTCCTTACTTTCAGTTAAAAAAACTTGTTTTTTTAATTTAATTTCTGAACGTTTTTGAATTAATGCAGCTTTGACCGTACATGTCGAAAGGCTCACCATACATGAATAATTAAAACGAAATTTGCATGTTAATTTTTCTTTTTTTGGTTAAATGCCTTTCTACGTAACTTGTGAATTAACTTACGTAACGAACTTCTCTATTCGTATATTTTTATTACGTATATTAGGAGATTCGCCCCCTAGTCAATACCTCGCTCTTTACGCTTAAGTTCAAATTCTGTTCCAATTCCTTAGAAATGACCCCTTAATTACAAAGGCCATTAATTAAAATAAATAGTTCTGATGAAAGTACAAAAAAAACTTTAGCGTAAAGAGTGAGGAAATACGAACCTACTCGTATACGTAATAATTTCTGTTCGTTTTAAGTTTTGATGTTGATCCTTACTTTCAGTTGACAAAATTGTATTTTTCATTTCATTTCTGATCGTTTTTTTTTCAATAATGCTGGGAAATCCGGTATCCCCTTCATAGCAATGTCCCTTCCCACATGAAACCTTCCTCCATGAAAAGATCCTCCCACGTAACCCATGATCCCCCCCCCTACTAGCAGAAAATATCCCCCTTGAAAACTTCTGTATACTTCCTAATAACCAACACTGTATGTAAACATTGGGCATAACTTGCAGACCTTTCCCCCGGGGACTGTGGGGGATTAAGTCATCCATAAAGACATAGATATTGTATTTTTTGACCATGCTGAACAAAATGGCTATCTCAAAGTTTTGGTCGGGTGACTTTGGGAAAAAATGAGCGTGGGAGGGGGCCTAGTTCCCCTCATTTTTTGGGTCACTTAAAAAGGGCACTAGAACTTTAAATTTCCGTTCGAATGAGCCCTCTTGCGATATTCTAGGAACATAGGGTCGATACGATTACCCCTGAAAAAAAAACGCATCCGTGATCTTTCTTCTAGCAAAAAAGACAAAATTTCACATTTTTGCAGATAGGAGCTTGAAACTTCTATAGTAGGGTTTTTGATACACTGAATCCGATGGTGTGATTTTCATTAAAGTTCTATGACTTTTAGGGGATGTTTCCCACTTTTTTTTCCAAAATAAGGCAATTTTTCTCGGGTTCGTAACTTTCGATGGGTAAGACTAAACTTGATGAAACTGATATGTTTGAAATCTGCTAAAAATCTGATTCTTTTGATGTATCTATTGGTATCAAAATTCCGTTTTTTATAGTTTCGGTTACTACTGAGCCGGGTCGCTCCTTACTTACAGTTCGTTACTACGAACTGTTTGATCAAGCAACACTATTTCTAGTTCGGATTAGTTGCTAAAGTATTTGTCAAGTATTATCGAGTTAAAAACGGTCTAATTTGTCAAAGGAGTTGGAGGTAAAAATTGTGCCGCTATAGTGGAAGAAGTGGAATAGTTCGAATAGAAGTGGAATGTGCCAAGGCGTTCGAGCTAGCAGAACGAACTTGACATACAGTCGACATAGTATCGATATTTTGCTCTTTAATGTTTGATTTGCGCCTTTTATGTCGACTTGAATAGCATATTAAGCACGTTTTTTTTTTGGGGGGGGGGGTAATTTCAAATATTATACTTTAAGGCTATTTAAAACTAAATTAATCTACTGCCCGCTTCTATTTCAGTAGTTAATTGATTCTAACGCTCCTTATCATTTGAGGGATCGCCGACTTTCGGGAATCATCTAAACTAGGTGGCGCGTGCCAAGCCTGGTTTAAGCTGGAATTGTGCTGGTTTACGGTGTAGGCTGGTTTACGGTGTAGGCTGGTTTACGATGAAAGCGTGCCAGGCTTGGTGGAATTGTGCCAAATGTTGTGGGGAAATTGCCATGCGAGGAGGATCTCTGTCAATCGTTGTGTAACTATCAGACACACTTTTTGCTACGAGATGTATACCAAGTGTTGGAAAACGGGTATTACCATTCTTGAACTGAATTCTTGGTATTACCATTATTACCATTCTTGAACACTAAAAAACGATTATATTTATAAAGAAAGGTTATCAATTCCCCTTTCATTTTGAATTTGCCGCTTAAATTTATAATTTATATGTCAACAAGGAATTACCGGACGTTTTTGAAAAAGACTATTAAATCTCGACATGATTTTAAGATTTTACAAATTGAACACCCACCGTGTCAACAGAAAATCGAATAAAACATTAAAATTTATTCTGTAAATTTTTTATTAAATCACAAACGGTTTAAAATAAATAAATAAACAAAAAGCACAAACCAATGAATTACTGCATGCCGGACAAAAACCCGAAAAAAAGAAAGAAAAACACTTCAAAAAACGAAAAAATATATTTAATATTTTCTTTTATTATCTTTTATTTCCTCGGACCCTAATATAACCCAAACCAAAAACAAATAAATATCTTCTCTCGCCTCCCTCTCCCACCCCTCCAACAAAAAAGATTGAGATGCGGCTTTAGGTTTCAAACGCTGTTGTAGATACTATGACACTAAGAACTAAATCCCCATTTTTTTTTGGGGGGGTGGGAGGGGGGGCTAGCTGTATTGAGTTCGATTAAATATTTAAGGAAGCACTGTCCAAGAAGCGATTATTAATCCTATACAAAAAAGGGACAAGGCTAAACGATTTTTCTGGAATTCTAGTTAGGATGTTCTAGTTAGATTTTCTGGAATTCTAGTTAAATGTAGCTCCTAACTATGACGTAACAAAGTTAGGAATTCTAGTTAGATTTTCTGGAATTCTAGTTAAATGTAGCTCCTAACTATGACGTAACAAAGTTAGGAATTCTAGTTAGATTTTCTAGAATTCTAGTTAAATGTAGCTCCTAACTATGACGTAACAAAGTTAGGAATTCTAGTTAGATTTTCTGGAATTCTAGTTAAATGTAGCTCCTAACTATGACGTAACAAAGCTGTGAATCTTAGGCATAAAACTTAAGATTTGTATTTCACAAAATATGTATACTAGATATTTAATATTATTAATAATTATTATGAATAATATTAATTATTAACATAAATATTATTTTAAACTAGAATATTTCACAAATGTTCTTATTTCACAAAGTATGAATCTAGGGGGGGGTTAAGGTGAAGCTAATTACATTTAGGAATGAAATAAGCAAGCCTTTTAGACCGTTTTAGAGCAGTTTCCAGAATTTTATTGAGTTTCCTTATGAGAGTGAAACCACTAAATATTTACAATATCTGATTATATAAAATATACTTTTAAGCCAATTTGAGCCAAAGTGGCATCAATATCAACTAAATCGTCTAGAACTTGTGCCAAACCTAAATACTATCATTTAAAATTGAACTTAATATAAGCTGCAATTAATAAGGTTTTATTGTGTACTTCTGCTGTTCTATGGTACAAACCACAGTATAAATAAATATACGAACAGTAGCGGAAAGTCCTATACTCTCCATTAAAGATTTTTGAAACACATCAATTTAGAGCTCTCTTTGCGCACGCGCAATGACAAATGTTTAGCACATTACATATACCACGAACTGACTGAATGCCCAGGAGAAACTGAACATACTGGGAACTTCCCAATCAGCGCGCTATGTCTGTCATTTTTGAACAAACTTTTTCTACTGTCCGTATGTATATTTATACTGTGGTACATACATGCTATGTGCAGTCTGTGTAAATTAATACGTATATGGCTAGCCCTAAAAATCCAGGGAAATTGACTGACGTAGGAAAAACTGACGCCATTTCGTATCTGATTGGTTATTGTTCTAACCCAGCGACTAAATTATAACGTTGTTGATTTTGAAAACGACGTTGTTAGTTATTGACATCCAAAGTGTTGTACAGGCAATGGAACCTTTTGGGGGATCAGTACCTTGAATTTGTATTTTGTTTTTGGAGTTCTTGAATTTGATTTTTGTTTTTATTGGAGAATATATCTGATCTTAGTCACATCTTCATTGTTTGTTTTGCTGTATTTTTTTAAGTATTATTGTTTATACCCCTCCTTTACAGATTCTTGGTGTAGTTTGAATGATCTGGCTTATTAAATTTCTTCATAGTTCGCCACTGGCTGACAAAATCCTCGTTTTTTCACCTTTTTTGATTTTGTTTTTGTTATTTTCTTTCCTCTCTGAGTTTCATTTGTCATTTAATTTCTAATTTTTAGGGTTATCCCAGTGCTTCTGCTATTCTCTATGAGATATACATTTATTAAAAAAGAAAACAAACGCTATTCGCCTTTCGCCTGCCAAGAAAGGCAATAAGCTTGAAAGGGCGAGCGAGGTTGTCACTCCCAGCTAATTAAAACAACATCCATACCGATCTACTCAACACACAAGAAACTCATCTGATGAAGGACACCAAGGATATTCCTGGCACCAAGTAGTCTGACTCATGAGACTATGGTCTTACAGCGGATTTTCAATTTTTACTTTAATTATTAGATATAATAATTATGTGCAAGCTAATCAAGTTTGTTTTGCCAAAAGAATTGGGTGCTAAGGCTTTCTTAGTCACGCAATGATGAGCCTTGCATATAATATTGCGTGAGTTCGAGGAATAAAATGTTTCAAATTTGGGATCAGAAAGGCGTAAAGTTTTACCATGTTTAGCGAAAAAAACACAATTGAAACTTTTTTTTTTATTATCACTTATTATTTATCGCATGTCTTCTGTTTGCTTATTCTGCGAGCTTCCTAAAGTGATCTTTTTGCGAGTCCATAATTCTATTTCCAAATTTTGTAAATTCGACATCATGGAATTCAAGGTTATAATTAAAGGGTGAAAGGGAGTTGCATGCGTATTGGTGGACACCTTGACAATACCAAGGAAGACTCTTCTGCAAAGCAAAAAAAAAAAAAACAGTAAGCCCTATCTCAAAGCACTACGCCCCAGGTGGCACCAGTAACCCGCTATCAATTTGTTTGTGCTGAGGGCAATGGCTTTTGTGCCCTGAGCTTTGGTTCATTTTTGGGAGTCAGTTCCTTAGTAATGATACCAATGGACGATTTCTTTTTAACTTTCTTCCCTTCATAGCAGAGACATGTACTTTTTTAAGAAAAACTTTTTAGAAATTTTGTTTTTTCAAAAAATGATGCGTAGTCTCTAGCACTGCTATGTCTCTGAAATGCAAAAACTGTCAGGTTATATATTCTATTGTCTGTGACTAGGGCCGTATCTAGGGGGCAAGATTTATTCCCCCACCTCCTCCGAATTTTTTTCTTACTCGCAAAAAAGTAGTAAAAATATATATTGACAAGTTTTTGTTACATTTTGTAAAGTTTTTTTGTACCCCAAACCCTCCGAACTTAAATACCCCCCTAGCCCTTCGCAAAAATCCTGGATACAGCAATGTATGTGACTAACATTGATTTTTGTCTGAATAATACTATTGGAGGAAAAAACAGGTTTTTGCAAAGCACTCCTCACGTTAACATCTACCAGATTTTCTTACAGTGCGCGTGGTGGAGTGCACGCAAATTTATTCTGTGCAAAAAGTTGTAGTAGTAAGGAGGTAGTAATTCTGAATACTGTATCTCGGGTTCGTACTCATATTTTTTTGATGAGGGGGAGGGTAATGATAAACAAACAAATATAATTTGATAAATTGAAAAAGAAGTGCCCTGGTATTCGTCAAAACTTACGATATGGGGGAGGAGGGGCCGACAAGCACGAAGCCCCTCCCCCTCCAGGTCGTATTTGCTATGCCTCCCTTCAAGCATATGCTGCTGAGTTATAATTCACATCATCAGTCGTTTATAATGAGAATTTAATATCTAACCTTCTGCTGTCTATGTAAAAACCGCAAATGTGCTGAAGCCGTAAGTTGGGAAACTGAATTGAGTTCAACTAAATTTGTTCTATAAAACATAAATTAAAATATGATTAAAATCATTGTTTCGGTAAAGCTTATTTAACAATAGGCCAAAAGAATCATACAAAACAAACACAAACATTAGTTTAATATCTGAATAGAAAAAAAAGAAAAAAAAAGAATTACATTCGCAAAAAAAAATACAAAAATACAAAAAAGGTCTTTAATTGTTCTAAACATTAATAAGGATTAACTGTTAAGAAAGATTATTGATAGGCAAGAAGAAAAGGAAAAAAAATATTGACAATGATTAATACAGAAGAAAACAGTACAAAAGAGATTGAAAACTAAAATAGTATTTACATTTTTAAGTATATTTTTAGTTAATTAGCAACGTCAAAGTTATAATTGAAAACTTGTAATGTATAATTTTCTTTAGGTGGATGTCGGCACTCTTTGTAAATCAAATTTTGACTGTATTAGCAACGCTGTCTGCATGGAAGGTCAGTGTTTTTGTTCTGACGGATTTGAAGCCAGGGGAGCTACCTGTGTTGATGTCGATGAGTGTGCATTAAATCCCTGCGGTGATTTTGCTCAGTGCAGAAATATACCTGGGAAATTTGAATGCGAATGTGATCGAGGGTATTTTGGCAATCCGCCATTTACGAAATGTAAAGGTAAGACCCTATAACTTACAGACATGGTTGGGGAATATCCTTAGAAAGCTTGGGTATTTTGGAAGGAGAATAGTTAAGGGATCCTTTGAATGTAACAGAGCTAAATATTTCACCAATTCGAAATAATTGCGAGAATCGAGTTGAGGTGACACTCTTGGAAAAGTCAAATAATAAATGTAGTTAATCGTAATTGAAATACTGTAAAAATGCCACAATCAAATAAAATAATAGCTTTTAATGCAGAAAATTTTTGTTAAGTGTCACAAGTATTAAAATGCGACAAGATTTTGTGCTTTTTGTGGATTTATGGTCTTTTAAGGGGGCTGTCATCCCTTGTAGACGCTCTTAATTCAATAAAAACATAACAGCAAAGCAGAATCTTCCTATTTTTCCTGAATATTTTCAGATGAGGAGCAAGGAATTTTTTCCGGTGGGAGGGGGGAGGATATTAGCAACAATTATTGAATTGATGTTTTTTTTGTCAAAAAGACGTTATGGTCTCCTGAATGTTACAAGATTGTGTATTATTCTTTACTGTTAGATTTTTAGAAGGGGGGGGGCTGTCCCACGCTGTGAAGCCTCTTCATGCTTCATTAGAACCTAAGCAGAGGTATATTTTATAGCTAACTAGTCTTCAAGCCTCATAATATAATAGCCCTCCTACTGCAAAACATCCTTTCCTCCTTAATTAACTCCTTAATTGCACTGTGTACAGATACGTTCTTAAACTATCCTCATGAGATATAGCTTCACCTTATGCTTCACCTAGCTGCACGGTGTCATCTATACAACGTCAACGTAGGTCAGAACCTCAGGTAAAATCAAAAGGCCTTTCTCAAGCACCGTCAAGTATCAAAAAGTGCATTTTTAGGCGACAATTGTCCAATTCTTGCTAGGGAAGAGAGGCCTGTCTGTAAGTATAAATGGAAACATGATAGACTAGTCTTCTTTGACGTCTTTCTCTTCTCTATAATTTTTCCTCCCGTTTTTGGGTACATTAAAAGGTCTTAAGTAGGTAGACTTCCTTCCTCCTAATCTTAGGGATATTTGAACAAAAAAAGCTAGATTGCAGGAAAATCCTGCAGGAAAAATGCAAGAAAATGTTAGAACTAGAAAGCCTATTCCTCCAGACCTTTGCGATTCTCTCCTAAAGGTACCTTCAGCCCCCCCTCTTTTTGGATCTGGGCACTTAAGCCCCTTTGAATTACTTGTAAGTTCAAAATACCAAGGAGCAGCTAGCTTAATTTTCACAAGTAACAAGTAACACTGGGATTATTTAAAAATAAATATTTTATTTATTATTTTAAAATTATTTTAAAATTAAAATAAATTATTTTAAAATAAAAATAAATCGATTCCCTGAAGCACGCTTGTACGGGAGAGAACCCTCCTAATAAACAGATAAAAAAAAATTAGTAATTAAAAACCTCAACTGTTGCAATTTGGCTTGAAAACAAGTTTTCCTATTAAGGAATGTAAAAGAGCATTGATTCAAAGAAATAGAGGGACTCTTTTTTAGATTTTATGCTTTGGGGAAACCTTTTTGATCCCCTTCCAAAGTCCCTTTGATTTTCCTTCTCTTGGGTTTGGGCCCTTAAATTTGTTAGAAATATTTATTAAACCAAGACATTAAATAGCCGCCGGCCTAATTAATTATTATAAACCTCAACTGCTGCAATTTGGCGTGAAAACAAGTTTTTCTATTAAGGGACGTAAAAGAGAATTGATTCAAAGAAATTATTGGAATTTTTGTTTAGATTTTATTCTTTGGGGAAACCTTTTTGAAACCCTTCCAAAGGTCCCTTCGATTTTCCTTCTTGGGTTCGGGCCTTTAAACTTCTTAGAAATATTTATTAAACCAAAACATTAAATAGCCGCCAACCTAATTAACTAATAAAAACATCAGCTGTTGCAATTTGGCTTGAAAACAAGTTTTCCTGTTGAGGAACGTAAAAGAGATTTGATTCGAAGAATATCTGGAAAAGTAAGTTTTTATCAGATTTTCCTCAGTAAAACAGCTATAAGCAATGAAGATATTCTAGAAAAAAAATTTTGGTTATTTAAGTTTATAACCTTGAATGGCTTTGGCTCCATTCTACTATAGAAGAAAATGACCAAACTTTTGAGATGGGATTAAATAATTCAAGGAGAATCCAAAGCTTAAAATAAGTTATGGACGAAGATTTTTTTAAACTTTGATATTAATCGCGAAATTCTTACTGAGGGGGTGTTGCAGTGGGAGGGGATCCTTTTTGATTTTGCTAGAAAAGTACTCGATAATGTATTCTAGGGATCGAAGTCTCAGGGGATACAACTGGGAAGAAAAGCACAAAAAAGCTTGACAAATATGCTACATAAAATTAGAAATTATAAAAAAGTAGACATCTAGTTTTTTTTTCTTTGGAGGGAGAGGGTACCGGCATGATGGGTCCCTAGTCCCTGCTCACGTGCCTGAAATCTTTTGTGCGTGCATGATATTCTCCTGGGATCGATCCTTTCAATTTTCTGACCGTTGAAGAAATACAATTTTATTTCAATGATTTATTCGCTTTCATATTGATATCTGGTAGGGATGAAAACTTGATCTCCCAAGATTCAACGTATCGAAGCCCCTCCCCCCTTCCAACAAAAATCAAAACATGTCTTAGTGAAAAATTACTATTTCAAAGAAATCAAAGTTTGAAGTTAGTAGAAAAGAAGTTGGAAGGCAGTATGTTTTTTTTCGGATTGAAACAAATAACAAAAGAATACCTAGTGGTTCCTCAGATTCCACCAATCAACCAGGATGCTTTTAAACTATGAGTTCAATATTAAATTAGAAAGGTAAAAATACATAAAAGTCTCAATATAAGTTTGAATAAAGACCTGAAAATACAAAAGAAAACGAAAAAAATATGCATACTACTTTGATCATTTGAAAACATATTTCTGACCAAGATTGAACAATTTATAAGCTAGCCTGTGTGAAGTTGGGTGAGGTGATTGGGAATTGATTTATTATTAATATTTATAATATTTTCTATAAATTTATTTATTTATATTATATTATCTATATTATTTGTTTTTATATATTACATTATTTGTAATTATAATACAGTTTATAAGCTACGCCTCTTTAAGTTAGGTTAGGGTATTGAGGAGGGACAACTTTTTTGATTTTTGGTCTGCATTCTTTGATTTTTTTTTTCCTTCGTATTAATCCACCTGTGTAGCTGGATAAAGGGTAAGGGAGCTATATCCTACTAGGATAAGTTAAAAACATAATTGCACACAGGGTAATAGGGAGGCGGGTATCCCCAAAAGCTCGGTCTGAAACATCCTCAGAAAAATTCAGGTCTGAATGGAAATTTTTGTTAGGGTCCCCCATCCTTATTTTAATAGTCGGCATGTTACTTAACTAACTACTAAAGACCCCTTTGAAAGTTCTCATTCTCTGGGAAATTCGTGCATGGAAAGAAAGCGTTTTACTTTGGAAAGGGAGAAAGGCCTTTAGCCGTTTCTGGAGTGCTAAGATAGCAAAGCTAATAATTGCCTGCTGCATTTTTATCAGTTCTTTTTATTTAGTTGTCATTATGTTTTAATCTCATTGTCTTCTTTATTCTGAATATTTTATTGAGTTCAACCTCTTAATTTTTGTTTTATTTCAGAGCCGTGTGAAGGTGTTAAATGTGGTGAGCATGCGCAGTGCGAATTCGATGGCAAAGAGGCTTACTGTGACTGTGATGCTGGCTGGACAATGGACCCTGAATCTAAGCAGTGTGTTGGTAAGTTGCAAAGTGTTTTTGTGTTTTCTTGTCATCAGTGTTTTCGCGTCAACCTATTTCTGATTTTCCAATGGCTATGTATGCTCAGTAACTTCAGAAGGACCTTCCTGTGGGTCTTCGATAAGTCCTGTCTGGCCTGCATTCTTTTTTAGTTAGTTTTCAGTATCTCTTGTACTAGAAGCTTGAGCCCTCTTTCAAAAATCTATGGTGCTGCCTGTTGTGTCGAGTTGATATTTTTCATCGTGCTGATAGCTTGCATCATAAGCAGTCTATGGTGGCCTTAGTCCATAAGTAGCCTATATTCCATAAGTAAAACAATATTTTACTTATGGAATATAATATTTTTCTTCGAGTTGATATTTTTCATCGTGCTGATAGCTTGCATCATAAGCAGTCTATGGTGGCCTTAGTCCATAAGTAGCCTATATTCCATAAGTAAAATAATATTTTACTTATGGAATATAAAATTTTTACTTATGGAATATAATAAGTAAAATAATATTTTACTTATGGAATATAATATTCCATAAGTAGCCTATAGTAACCAGTCCATAAGTAGCCTGATGTGTCGAGCTAATAGTTTGCATCATATTGATACTCATTGTATTATTCATATTATTAACTTAAAAACAATACCAGTTTATATATTTTTCTTGAAGTACCATTGCCAGTGGAAATGAAAAGTTATTGTATAAATTGATTAAGTGGAAACTTCCACAACTATATGTATTTAGAAAATAATCGTGAAAAAATCAGGAATGCTGATTAATGAAACTGATGAAAAATGAATCAGGAATCAGGAAGATCTTCATATGCAGTTATACAGTTTTTGATAATGGTGATTGCTAAGTAAAAAATAAAACAAGAACATTGGTTAAAAATCAGCAAAAAAAACAGCTAAAAGCTCATGGCACCAAATAGCTTAAGAAGGTGCAGCTCCCCTTTGAAGGTTTATTTGTCTTTGGGAATCAATTAAATGCAAATTTTCGGATTTTGCAGACGAGCAGTGTTGTCAAAGTTAAATAATTAGTTATGCCTATTTATTTTTTTCGTCTAGCATAGCAACACTGACAAAAAAAAATAAAATAAAAAGTAGTGCCGCCTTAAAAACTTTATCATTTGGAAAAAAATATAAAAAATCTCACAACATCGTACGTTTCTGGTATGAATAGATCTAAGAAGGGTCCAGGGGACATACAATACTTTTATTTTGATGTCATTGGTGCTTTAATATTTATCCTTCTACTGATCCCACTAGCGGTTTTAGGCCTCCAAATCTGGGGGTGGGGGGCAAGGTATCCAATAGGAGTGGAAAAACATAGAACGACAGTAATTTAATGTCAAATGTCAGAAAAACTGGGAGGGGGGCAGGTGCCCCCTCTCCCCAGGCCTAGAACCACCACTGGATGATCCTAAAGGAGGCCCTAGACGGTCAATCGTTTGAATCAAAAGCTTCCGTCAATCGATTTACTCAAGCATGATTAACCGTCTGGGAACCTGTTTAACGAAAGTTTGAATGACTCAATCATTTTGATCAAAAGCAGTGTGTTAGATTAGCTTTGGTCGAGATTGAAGGGTTGATTGAAGGCTCGGTTGAAGATTGATTGAAGCACACGTCAATGGATCGACGGAAATTGTTGATAAAAATGATTGACCGTCTAGGTCTAGGGCCTCCTTAAGGTAGGGCAATATAGTTACAGATTCCAGCTTGCGTTTTTTACATATATAATATTATTGATTCTAAATTATACTAAATTTTGGAGAAAGTCATGAAGCTCTGGGGCGGGCCACAAACCCCTTGAGCACGATCCTAATGACATTTGGTTAAGCTTAAAATGAAGGTTGCATTCATAAAAAATAAAACTAAAAATGCTTAGGATTTAGACAGCAGGTTATTCAAATAAAATTGAATAAAATAAACAAAATATTTAATAATAATATTAATAAATAAATAATTAATAAAATAAAACAAAAAAATAAAATGTATTAAATAATTTGAAAAATTAATCATTTAAAATAAAATTGAATAAGAAGAAGAAGTAAAAATGATATGAAATTTTCAATAGCGAAGGTTTTAATTAATTGTCGTCACGGAAGCCATGAAAATTTTAACCGCCCATGCATGCTAATTAGCGGAAGATCTGTTTTGCAAGAAATTCATATCGCAGAAAATTAGTACCTTACAGTCAAATAAAATAGACTATCAAACAAAATAAAGGAAACATCAATTTGTTGTGGTTAAAACCAAATTTTATACGTGAGGTTTCTAAAACAAGAGCTCTCATTTTTCTGTAGCCGTCTGAGGTTGATAGCTATTTCCGTCTAGTTGTTTTTACGAGAAAACACTAAAATCTAGGTAAAATATATATATTTGTGTTTAATTTTATTTGTTAAGAGAATTGGTTTAGGGGTTAGGAGCAAGCACGTACGCAGAAGGGGGGGGGGCAAATCCCCCGAAATCCTAGTTTTCTCAATATCTCGATCCTTCTGCAAATAAATCCGATCAACAAATAAAAATCTGTTTTATTCTTAAACCCCTACCCCGGAAAGTCCTGCGTACGTGCCTGGATGGGAAATAGGGGCAGGAGGGGGTTGATAAGAATAAAGAAAACACTGACTGAAAAATTTAGTTTTATACAAACTTTTGCTGTTAAGATTTCTGAAATTAGATTGTCATTCACCGACAGCCGTCTCAAGTTTTTACAGTATTTTTCTCACTGTTTGTAGACTGTTTCAGAAACTGTTTTTGTTTCTGTGACTTTGTAGTTGCTGATCATTCAATTTGTTGTGTTTGCTCCTTCAACAAATGTTTATGTGCGCTAGCTGTAATCGTTGTGTGAGTTCTTTTCTAAAAATCACATTTGACTTGTCTAAAGGCTGGACCATCCTATCTAACCAGGGATGAAGTTATAAAAGTAGAGTGAATAGAGGATTTCTTGAGAGGCTATAGAAAGTTTCTGCGAAAACTGTTGACAAAATCTTGCTTTTGTCTGAAAAATTTTGGCTTTTGCTTGAGACAGTAAATAATAAATATAGTAAAAATAACTCGTTTTCAATATGGACTTAAAAATAGATTTTTTCCGAGAATTAACTTCCTTATCCATTTTGAAAGCGATTTTTTTAATGTTTAATATTTTCGACTTTTAAGTCTTCTCTAAGTCTAAGAAGCCTTTACTCTTCTCAAAGACAAAAAAAACGTTTTCCTAAGATTTTAATCTTAATTTATCACTTAAGATAACTTAAGTGAAGTTATCGTGGAAGTAAATTTTCCCACAAAAAAACAGCAGAGAGAAAAATCTCAATGAAAAAAAAATAACAAACGAGACTGCGGCCAGTGGAAAGAAAAGATGAAAAATGTAAAATAACCTTTGATATTTCGCCTGTATCAAAACAAGGCGTCTTCAGCACCAGAGAAACACAAGAAGAGCGAGATGAAAAACCAAACTAAAACTAAAAACAAATAAAACCACAACCAAAAAAAAAAAAAAAAAAAAAATACAATTGACGCAAACTAATCCACGTAGGGAAAAGATGCTATTAGAGCTACTTCAGCGAGAACACCAGAATTGCTCTGGTGTTCTCACTGAAGTAACTCTAATAGCACTTTTTTCCCTACGTGGATTAGTTTGCACCAATTGTATATTTTTTATAAGAAGCTATGAACTTATTTGAGATAGAGCTGTTTTCAGAATTGTCAAAAAGCTTTGATTTTCCTTGCCCTTCCCACCGAAAGAAATTTAACAGTTTCAGCTATGTTTCGGAAGCAGCACGATCCTGCCTACATTAAGATAAAATTGAGCCTAAAATAAAATAAAGCGTTTTTTCAAAAGTTTTTTTCAAAAAGTGTATTTTTTTCCAATGAAATATCGCGTTTTTTTTCCAAGTGTTCTTTACTTTTTATAAATAAAATTCTTTACGTGAAATATAAACATAGACATAAATATTAGAGGGTTTTTGGGAAGCAGCCAAATAAAAAGCCTATTCTTTACATATCTCTATGTATAGATACATAGACCTAAATATTATGGGTTTTTGGGAAGCAACCAAATAAGTAGCCTTTTCTCGATGTTGTCTATAAACATAGGTATACAACATATCTCTACATATCTATACATATCTGTATATATAGAAATAAAGACCTAAATACTAGAGGGTTTTTGGGAAGCAGCCAAATAAGAAGCCTCTTCTCGATGTTGCATATAAACATATACAATATATCTCTACATATCTATACACATCTCAACGTATAGAAATATAGACCTGAATATTATAGGGTTTTTGGGAAGCAGCCAAATAAGAAGCCTTTTCTCGATGTTGTCTATAAACATAGGTATACAACATATTTCTACATATCTATACATATCTGTATATATAGAAATAAAGACCTAAATACTAGAGGGTTTTTGGGAGCAGCCAAATAAGAAGCCTCTTCTCGATGTTGCATATAAACACATACAATATATCTCTACATATCTATACATGTCTCTAACTATAGAAACATAGACCTAAACATTATGGGTTTTTGGGAAGCAGCCAAATAAGGATCCTTTTCTTGATATTGCATATAAACATATACAATATATCTCTACATATCTACACATATCTCTATATATAGAAATATTGACCTAAATACAAGAGGGTTTTTGGGAAGCAGCCAAGTAAGAAGCCTGTTCTCTACATATCTCTATGTATAGAAATATAGACCTAAATACTAGAGGTTTTTTGGGAAGCAGCCAAATAAGAATCCTATTCTCTACATCTCTCTATCTATAGCAACATAGACCTAAATAGTCTGGGTTTTCGGGAAGCAGCCAAATAAGAAGCCTTTTCTCGATATTGCATATAAACATATGCATCTGCAGATGCAGATGCATCTGCAGATGTATTTTGTAATATTGGCCCTGACCACGGTCTTGTACAGTTCTTTTCTTAGTTTAATTTAATTACTAGTGTTTTTTGAGTTCTTTTTTGTTTTGTTTTTTATTATTATGTTTATACTCCACTTGTATTACTTGTTGTCTTGTAGTTGTGCTTAATAAATAATTGATTGATTGATTGATATACAATATATCTCTACATATCTATACATATCTCTATATATAGAAATATAGACCTAAATACTAGAGTGTTTTTGGGAACCAGCCAAATAAGAAGCCTATTCTCGACATATCTCTATGTATAGAAACATAGACCTGAATATTATAGGGTTTTCGGGAAGCAGCCAAATAAGAAGCCTTTTCTCGATATTTCATATAAACATATACAATATATCTCTACATATCTATACATATCTCTATGTATAGAAATATAGACCTAAATACTATAGTGTTTTTGGGAAGCAGCCAAATAAGAATCCTATTCTCGACATATCTCTATGTATAGAAACATAGACCTGAATATTATAGAGTTTTTGGGAAGCAGCCAAATAAGAATGTATAGAAGATAACTTAATACTAGAGTGTTTTTGGGAAGCAGCCAAATAAGAAGCCTATTCTCGAAATATCTCTATGTATAGAAATATAGACCTGAATATTATAGGGTTTTTGGGAAGCAGCCAAATAAGAAGCCTTTTCTCGATATTGCATATAAACATATACAATATATCTCTACATATCTATACATATCTCTATATATAGAAATATAGACCTAAGTACTAGAGTATTTTTGGGAACCAGCCAAATAAGAATCCTGTTCTCGCCATATCTCTGCATAGAAATATAGACATAAATATTATAGGGTTTTTGGGAAGCAGCCAAATAAGAAGCCTTTTCTCGATATTTCATATAAACTTATACAATATATCTCTACATATCTATAAATATCTCTATATATATAAATATAGACCTAAGTACTAAAGTGTTTTTGGGAAGCAGCCAAATAAGAAGCCTATTCTCGACATATCTCTATGTATAGAAACACAGACCTGAATATTATAGAGTTTTTGGGAAGCAGCCAAATAAGAATGTATAGAAGATAACTTAATGCTAGAGTGTTTTTGGAAACCAGCCAAATAAGAAGCCTATTCTCGACATATCTCTATGTATAGAAATATAGACCTGAAAATTATAGGGTTTTTGGGAAGCAGCTAAATAAGAAGCCTTTTCTCGATATTGCATATAAACATATACAATATATATCTACATATCTATACATATCTCTATATATAGAAATATAGACCTAAATACTAAATTGTTTTTGGGAAGCAGCCAAATAAGAAGCCTATTCTTGACATATCTCTATGTATAGAAACATAGACCTGAATATTATAGGGTTTTGGCAAGCAGCCAAATAAGAAGCCTTTTCTCGATATTGCATATAAACATATACAATATATATCTACATATATCAGGTCTATGTATAGAAACATAGACCTGAATATTATAGGGTTTTCGGGAAGCAGCTAAATAAGAAGCCTTTTCTCGATATTGCATATAAACATATACAATATATCTCTACATATCTATACATATCTCTATGTATAGAAATATAGAACTAAGTACTAAATTGTTTTTGGGCAGCAGCCAAATAAGAAGCCTATTCTCTACATATCTCTATCTATAGCAACATATACCTAAATATTATGGGTTTTCGGGAAGCAGCCAAATAAGAAGCCTTTTCTCGATATTGCATATAAACATATGCATCTGCAGATGCAGATGCATCTGCAGATGCATTTTGTAATATTGGCCCTGACCACGGTCTTGTACAGTTCTTTTCTTAGTTTAATTTAATTGCTAGTGTTTTTGAGTTCTAATACATTATTCTTCTTTATTATTATAGATATACTAGACCTATAATACTAGATTGTCTTGTAGTTGTGGTTAAGCAAATGATTGATTAGAAGCCTATTCTCTACATATCTCTATCTATAGCAACATATACCTAAATATTATGGGTTTTCGGGAAGCAGCCAAATAAGAAGCCTTTTCTCGATATTATTTGAAAAAAACTACGTTTTCTAAAGAGTTAAAGAGGCTGAGTTACAAGGTCGAACCTTAAAACGTACAGGGATTAAGAAGCACTAGTTGGGGCTGCCGCCCCACATATCCCTGCTATCGCAGCCTTTAAATAAACATAGAGTTTCTTAAACTGAAAGTATAGGAGCGACATTAAATCTTAAAACGACCAGAAATTATTCCATATATGAAGAGGCTATGCCCTCCTCAACGCCTCGCTCTTTACGCTAAAGTTTGACTTTCTCACAACTCTTTTTTTAAACAATAAAAACTTTAGCGTAAAGAGCGAGGCGTTGAGGAGGGCACAGCCTCTACTAGATTGTTTAGAGGGCACAGCCTCTACAGCCTCTACTAAATACTAGAGTGTTTTTGGGAAGCAGCCAAATAAGAATCCTATTCTCGACATATCTCTATTTATAGAAACATAGACCTGAATATTATAGGGTTTTTGGGAAGCAGCCAAATAAGAAGCCTTTTCTCGATATTGCATATAATCATATACAATATATCTCTACATATCTATAAATATCTCTATGTATAGAACTATAGACCTAAGTACTAAAGTGTTTTTGGGAACCAGCCAAATAAGAGTCCTGTTCTCGACATATCTCTGTATAGAAATACAGACATGAATCTTCTAGAGTTTTCGGGAATCAGCGAAATAAGAAGCCTTTTCTCGATATTGCATATAAACATATACAATATATCTCTACATATCTATACATATCTCTATATATAGAAATATAGACCTAAATACTAGATTGTTTTTGGGAACCAGCCAAATAAGAAGCCTATTCTCGACATATCTCTATGTATAGAAACATAGACCTGAATATTATAGGGTTTTCGGGAATCAGCCAAATAAGAAGCCTTTTCTCGATGTCGTATATAAACATAGGTATACAACATGTCTTTATGTATAGAAACATAGACCTAAATATTATACGATTTTCGGAAAGCAGCCAAACAAGAAGCCTTATCTCGATGTTTTCTCGAGAGGCGGGGCGAGAAACCCATAAACCCAGAAAAATTCAATTTTAAGCCGCATTTTTCGTTGCTTATATATTCTCATTAGAGTAATCGCACGGAAAACTTTTCTTTGGAATTGAGGTAAGTTTAATCAATAGTCTACTGAAACTAAATTAAAGGGGTTGTATATTATGTCCCTTCGTATACGGAGGAATGTCGCTTAACGTCATTGGAGGAATCTAGTCATGTATACCTATGGTACATCGTTCACATCCCCGTTGGTGGAACAGTTTTTATGAAACCGTTTAAAGATATTGACTTTAAAAGCCTTGTGGCTGGTCTTCAGGCTATGCTCTTTTTCATAATTATGAGAAGATGTTACTTTTTCATGCTTTATAATTAAATTATTTTGCCCCGAAGTATTGCTTATAGAAACCCAATTTCGATTGTCTCGAGCATGATCTTAAAATAATTACAGTTTAATCTTGTTATTTCAGTGTACGCTTTGCTATGCTTGAATGAAATTTGAAGTAAAAATGATTAAATATAGATTTAAATGTAAGATGATATGAAATGTCAATGACATAGAAAAAAAGAAAGATTATAAATTATCCCCTCGAAAGATTAAGCCTATGTATTGCGTTGTACTTGTGCACAGAAGGGGCGGGGCTTTGAGAACCGCTTTCTAAAAGCTGTACAAAGAACCCCAAGGAAACTTTAAATTGTAGCTTGTGTAGATTGTAATTGTAGAATGTGATCCACTCATCTTTTTCAAAGACCGTGAGCTATATGCACCTTTGCTTCACACTATAACTTTTAGCTTTTTATTGCATTACGATCCGATGAAAATTTACTATAATTAAAACATCTCATACCGGTTTCAACTAAGTCATAAGAATAATCATAATTAAAAAACTAAGAGGGGAGAGGGAGAGGTGGTGAGATTGAGAGTGAGGGTGGGAAAGAGAGAGATAAAGGAAGAAAGAAAAAGAGAGGAAGAGAGAGACAGAAGGAGAGAGAAAAGTACACCTCAACTCACTTTAAAATTAAGACTACGTTAATTTATTTTTAGACGTCGACGAGTGCGACATATCCAAGGGTATTTATGGTAACTGTGGAGCGAACAGCGTTTGCACGAACACACTTGGTAGTTTCACGTGCCGATGCCTTGAAGGCTACACGGGAGATGCAAGATTTGTATGCGTTGGTAAGTAAGATACTTATATATAAGTTGCTGCTGACAGGGGTGTCCCGAGGGGGAGGGGTGCCCCCCAACTTTTTTGGCATTTGGTAAAATTTTTGCCGAAGGCGAAAATTTTGGCAGAAATTTTTCAAAATCGCCCGATATTTAGCAAAATCCTTGATTTCTGCAGAAAATTCGGCATAAATCAGGTAACGATTCGGTAAAATTTACGAAGATCCCCCCCCATAAAATGAGCCTCAGGACGCCCCTGGCTGCCGATACATCTGAGACACAGGTTTGGCAAATGGGATGGTGAAGCTGGGATTTTATTCAGAGGGAGGTGGCTTAAAATTCTGCACAAGTGTTCAAACTTTTACGCTTGTCATCTTTGTAGAAAGTATTGTTATTTGAAATGTATGGTGGGGGAGAGTTCCTTGAATATGCCACTGACAATTATCTGGAAAATATTGGTCAAGATCGCGGTTAAACTGGACACTAATTCACAAATTTATTTGATGAGTAAACGAAATTCAAAATTCAACCGACAGAAATATCTTTTAACTGCAGCGCATAAACAGGAAGCTTTTAGTTACCATAAGAAATATCCTTCAACCAAAATGTCTGTTTTCACCATTGTATAAACAAATAGCTTTTAGTTAATATAAACAATATTATTCGGCCAGAGAACTGATATTGAATCGAAAGGAATATCTTCCAGCCACAGCGCCCAAACTGAAAGCTTTTTGTTACTGTAAACAATATTTTTTTGGGGCAGGGGATGATTTTTTTGCTCAGATCCGATGCAGAAACATACCCAACGTTCGCCAATCTTGTCGAAGACATTTTATTGGGTAGACATGAGATCTGGCTGGTGAAGCGCCATTTGACTCCTGTCATAACCAAACTTTAGAGCCATTTGGTGTATACCATTCGATATGGCTCATTTTTATTTTTAAGGAGGCGATGTTAATAAGCGGAGAAGTTACTAAATGTTTCACTTGACTCCAGATCGTCTTGCCAGATGCCTGGTTTAAGGTAGCGCAGCCGTAGAAGCTGAGATACGTCTTGTGCGCTAAAGTGCAATTTTCCCCGAAATCCTTGAAAACCCCAAAAGCCCAAAAAATTCTATTAGCTGCCCAAAAAATTTCCTAAATGGCGCAAATTTGTGCCATATGGAAACACTGCCTTTAAAAGATATCAAAGGGTAAAGGTAGATAAAGAAATACATAGTATATGTACTTCTCCCTTGGTTAGGTACGATTTAATACCAAAACAATTTCTTTGCAGACATTGATGAATGTTCAAAGAAGGAAGTCTGTGGTGAAGGTGCCATATGTGAGAATGTCCCTGGGAGTTACAGCTGCAAATGCCCAGATGGGCTTTTACCCAACCCCTACCCGGAGACAGAATGTATTGTTGCGGCTCGATGTGCTATCGATGAAGACTGCCCTGGCAATTCTTTATGCGATCCCGTAAGCAAGTGCATGTGTCCGGAACCAAATATTGGACCCGATTGTAAACGTAAGTAGCGTAAGGTTAACGTTGTTTTTAAACTACGCCATAAAACCTTTCAGAGGAGCATAACTAGAGACTGTATCACATCTGTACTATATCTGTAACACATCTTGTAATATTATATTCTATAATATTAATATATTTTATTCATTACATATTAATTATATATAATTTTAATATTTAATTTTGTTATTTTATTTATTAATATGTTTTTTATATATTTTATAATTTTACTGATTAAAATTTTTCTGTAATGTAAGCAGGGTCTTGTAGACAAATGTGGGTGTGACAAGACAGTGTCAAATGCAATGAACTAATTTGGATGACGCTTGATAAGCTCTAACGAAACAAGATTGTATCTAATGTCATAGTTGAACGAAGCTCTTGCCGTTCAAAAACCTTTTTTTTATCGCATGCTCGTTCTATAGGGTGAGTTATATGTAATTTCTCACTCTTCAATACCGCTATGGACGTTTACAAATTCCTGGTGGCAATTGCCAATATTGCCATGTTATTTTTCAATGCCCAAATATCAGGAGTGATCAGGAGTAAATCTGGAGTAACCAGGAGTAAATATCAGGAGTAGTCGAGGAGATATCAGGAGTAAATCACCGAATAGTAACCTCAAAAACTGCTGTGAAGCCTGTCCACACAAGCATAAATTAACACTCTACAGTCAGACGTACACAATTACACACTTTACGTACATAATTTTATGGAGCAAATTTCGTCTGGTCTGTAACGTCTGTAACGTTTGCAGTGTGAAGTAGACTTGAGCTCTCCATAGAATTTTGTGTTATGTAAGATTATGCTACGTTATAGGACAGTGGTGTTATTTCTTTGAAACTCCAGGGGGGGGGGGTTGGCAAATTTGGAGCCAATTTTCCCAAATCAAGTGAAAATGACAGTAAAAAATAAAAAATACGCCATTTGGTACCATAAAGGTACTATTTAGTACTATAAAATACTATAAAGGTACGTTATAGTATTATAAAGATATAATATATACTAAAATAAATATTATAAATAAATAAATATTATAAACTAAAAACAATGATCTGTTTCTGTTGATGTTTGAATTCTGTTTCTGTTGATGTTTGAATGCAGATTTATCCTAGTTTTGACAAGACATTGGAAGGAACTTAATTTCAGCAAGGGGGGCAAACTGGGGTCTGGGGGGGGGGGTTGGAGAACTGAGGTCTGGGATGGGCTATATAATAGTATTAAGTATATAATAGTTTAGAAACAAATTTCGGCTATATATTTGCACATCAGAGGGGTGGGGTAAAGCATAACATATATTAGATACGCAATCTAACCTAACCTAGGTACCTTTTCCCCCCTAAACCCAAAAAACTAAAGTTTTAAAGATTTAGATGTTATGACGGTTCGTGGTTCTGACAGATTTTTTTGTCGATGTTATGACGGATTTTGTAGACGAAATGACGTTAGTGCTCCTGACGGTTAGATGTTATGACGCACATCGTAGCATCGTAGTGCTATCGTAGTGCATCGTAGTGCTATCGTAGCACTATAAAATGAACGACGCTACTTTGATACGACGCTACGTTTTTTCGTTGAACAAAAAAAAACGTGAAAAGGGCTGCTTAAAAAAAATGCACCCACAAAATAAGTAAACATGGAATTGCAAATCTGGTTTCGTGACAGGTTGTATGACGGGTGACGGGTTGTATCTCGTTCTAATGATAGTCAGGCATTATAAATGCTAGTCCAAGGTAAGTCAGCTCAGTATGGATGGCAGAAGAATAGGTCGATGCTTTCTTGTTTGCTAGCGTCACTTTGTTGGTCTTTGTCAATTTTGTATAGTTGCTTCTTGATCCACATAATGATCCCAGGCATGGTACGGGATCGAACCTTGCACTCAACGTTTGGCAGAAACAAGCAGATCCACTTCACCACACCTGGGTCGAGAAAAAAATTCTTTTAGTTGTTGATGTAGCTCACTTTTAGTTGATAAAAAAAGTAGTCGTTCTTCCTCAAAAGACTTTTGTAATGTAACTGGTTCCGAATTAAGAATCCAGTATTTTTTCTGCCATCCATACTTAAGTAAAAGGCCATCCAGAATGCCTTCTTGGAGTTAATTATTAGGGTCAAAGCGTGGTATTTGGACCATTCATTGCTTGCAGTATTGTTTCTTGTTACCTTCTGCTTTTTCTTTCAAACTAAAAAAATGTGTCTCAGAACTAATATTAAAAGAAAACAGTAAACACAAGATAGTTGAAAATATAAAATATGTTATTTTAATTAAAAAAATGGAAAAAAAAACATCTCGAAAGAAAATGATATAGCAAAGGCTGTCTATCACCGGTTTAGCCCTATTTGTTGAAACTAGCTTTGGTAAGCCGTGAGTTAATTGTATTCTGTTAGAAAAATTACCAAATAAGACATTGCCAAATATGCAATGTTCAGTTACCAAGTAAGACAGATTTTGTGCTAAGCTAACCCCTATAGCTGAATATTACATTAAGATTTAGAATGGAAGGAGTAGATTTTTCCAATGGAGGAGGGGGGTTCTTTGGGACAATCTAAAAGGAAGGAATAAGTCATTATCAAGTATGTAGTATTCAGTTATCCATAAGACATTAGGTGCTAAACTGACCCGACTTCAAATCCTAGTGCTCAAGTCAGTTGAATTTGAAATAATACGTATTTTCAGGGGAATCCTTTTTGCAGAGGTAGTCAGGGTGGTATATGCAGCTGAATATATCCAGTTCCTGGGAGTTTTTCGAACTTCGAGACACAAAGCGGTGTATTCGGCGATTACATTAAAAAAAAAGAATAAGAAAAAAAAAGAAGAAGAAAATTAAGAAGAAGAAAAATAGAAGAAGAAAAACAGAAGAAGAAACAATAGAAGAAGAAATTAGCTTGATGTAAAAACTGAAATGTAAAAGTAGAAATTACTATGAATGAAGAAATGAAACCTAAAATGAACAAAATTAGAATCAACAATGAATGCAAACTGAAAATGATGAGAAATTACCACTAATAAGTGTGGGTATTGCCGTCTTTCAAGTTCTCCAAAAGCCCAATTTTAGAAAATCATTTTACCAATTGATTGTTTACACCTTTAGAAAGAATATGCTTTAAAGAAAGGAAACATCTATTGCATATTGAACTAATAAAACTAAATTGGATTGTTACAAATATATTGATATCGAAACAACAACTCATGTAGCTTTAAGCAGTATTTATTCTTTTATGTCGGAATAACAAAAAAATAATATATATTTGTATGGGTTACATATTTATAAAATATATGGTCGTTAATCAAGAATAACAGGGCAAGGGAATTTCCCCCTCCTGTATGCAGACTCCAATAGCCCCAAGATCGAGTCCAAACCCCCATCTTTTTCCTAATAAGATTCATAGAAATATTCTACTGTGATACCGAAGGTATACAAATGTATCTTAACCATTGATTTCAGATCCATGTGAGCTTCTCAGTTGTAGTCCACAATCAAAATGTATGCTTATTAATGGTGAAGCCAAATGCCTTTGCCTTAGTGGCTTCACCGGAAGTGCAGACAGCTGTGTTGATATCAATGAATGTGAGGCAAATCCATGTGGAGACAACGCTGTTTGTCTGAACCAGCCTGGGAAGTTTACTTGCGAATGCCCTGGAGGCTTTGAAGGAAATCCTTACAAGTAAGTGATACATTTCTATTAAACAGAGCTTGCCCACCTGGTAGCATTAGTATGCAATCCTTACACCGGTTATATAACCGGTTACACCGGTTATCCTGTAACCGGTGTAACTGGTTAATTCTTACACCGGTATCGTCAGTTTTACTGATCGTCAATCGTCAGTTATACTGATCCGAATCTCATTCAGATACGCTTTATGGGGGAAACAGCAAAGACACTTTCATGGTGAGTTACATAACGAGCGAAGACACAGAAGCTTCATATATACCAAACAGCGTGAAAAGAAGCCATTTTTAACTCAAAATTGAGAAAAGGTGCATAAACACTTTTTTTGGGATATACAGAAAAGTATTATTTTTTTGTAATCTGGTCAAGCCTTTGCAAAACAAAAAGCTCTATGTCAATCAGCGTAAAAATTGTTTGCGAACTACAATCAATTTACACTTTTCTCGAGACATGGTAAGTCCAGCCTTGACGCAAAATTGTCCTGGCTAGTTGAGGCTTATAGGGCAAATTATCGAGGCTTTAAAAATGTTACCATGTTCTGGGATTGGGTGGCTGAGATGTTGGTTTGATCGAGTTACTTTTGTTTTATAATATCTAAATATAATATGAGAATAAGTATATGGTTTGAAACTTGAAATAGTATTGTTTGAAATGAATCTGTTTTTCTATACTCATAAAGTTTCATAATTTAAAAATAGACATTTTTAAGTAAAAAATTAAGGTTTAAGTTTAAATATATTTGAAAAGCCTAATTGTTGCTTTTACATGTGATTTTTTCTTAAAGCCAGAACGTTTTACTTGTGAGACTTTTTTTTTACCTTAATCATCTAATAGGTGATGGTGTCAATTTATTATAATCTGGAAGTAAAATTAGTATGCCAGAAGACATTATAATGACTGACGTCAAGTAGGCTCTGAAATGTGGGTGCTTCGAAAGGTCGTAGTATATACTAGGATATACGTGGATATACAAGATGTTTTCCAGAGGAATTGTTCAAGATTAATTTTAGTTTCTCATTGGATTGGCCGCATATAAGCTGCGAGGAAAATTTGATAATGAGAGAATGAAAGAAAGGTTACCTTAAAACTAAGAAACGTGTTTAGAAAAATTAAGAAATGCTAAACAATGAAAGAAAGGTTAAGAAATGTGGTCCCATTCTTTGGATGAAAGATGCTAATTTACCAAAAATTGACCTGGGTCCATTGAGAATAACAATAAGATCTCGAATGTGAGGGGAAGATGTCAGAAAATGAGATCTAAGGGAAATAGGAACTTCATTGAAAGGAGAAAAGAACAAAGCTCTGAATGCAGGGAAGAGATGGAGCATGCGCAACTTTTTGGCCTCAAGTGGTTTTGGTATTGGAAATAGTTGTCAATAGTATAGTTGTAGTATCGGTGATTGAAGCTTTTTTTTATATAAAAATATATGCATATATATCTTAAAGAAAATTCATAGTTGTGTTTTTATTGTTATTTTATTATTATTATTATTATCTTATTATTGTTAGTATTATTATATTACTATTACATTGTTATTTTATTTGGATTATATCGTTATTTATTGTTAATTAAATTTAATATTTTTTTTTATTTTTTACATTGATATTTCTTTAACAGAGAGGGATGTAAAGAATCGGCAACATCTCCCCCAGGATGCAATGCAGATAACCCTTGCCCAACTGGGGAAATCTGTATCCCTGACAATGCGAAGGGACAGGGAGCATGCGTTTGTGCCCAAGGATTTAGCCGTGATCCCACAACCCAAATATGTACCGACCTAGACGAATGTGCAAAAGAAGATGGGGTGACGTGTGGCCTCAATGCTGTTTGTATAAACTTACCAGGGTCTTTTGATTGTCAATGTCCAACTGGTTTCTCAGGAAATCCTTTTGTCGAATGTCAAGGTAAGTTATACTTTTCTCTATCTGATTTTTATATGTACCCTAACATTTCTCTAATTGGTTCTATTTTTTTCCTATTTATTAGTAATTTTTGTTTATCTAGTTTTGTTAATTTTTTATTTTTGTTTATTTTATTTCTTGATGTTTTTTGTATTTATTCAGTCCTAAGGGCATTTTTTTGTAGATATATTCTAGTTTAGCATGGGGTGTGTTGGCTTTTTGTTCTTTCTATTATGTTCTTTCTCACATCTATTTTGTTTCGTTCTTTTACTTGATTCGTTTATTTCCACTTATTTTATTCTCCTCATATATTTAGTTCATTCAGTTATTCTGTTCATATATTCTACTGACTCATATAGCTCAATTATTTCAGCCATTTTTTTGGAAATTGTTTATTCTTTCTTGCATGTTCTTTCTTATGTTATTTTATTTTTAGTCTTTCTTATATTTTATTTTATTCAACTGTTTAGTACAATTATTCTACTAACTATGGTGCGCAGCTAAATTGTGAAGCAGACTGTTTTTGGAAATGGTTTTATTCTTTCAGTTCTTTTTCATTTTTTTATTTTATTTTATTCTTTTATTTATTCTGTGTTTCGAAGTATTTTATTATTCTCTTACATATTGTTTTATATTCTTTTATTTCCTACAAATTTAAATTTTTTGCCTATTTTCTTTGTTTATATTTTTCTACTCTTTTGTCTAATAGATCTAATTACTGAGCTATTTTTTTCGAAAGGGTTACATTTTTTTGTTGTCAATTCTTTCTTTTGCCTCTTTTATTTGATTATTTGAATTATTTTGTTTATTTTTATCTTTTTTATCGTATTCAGTCGTCTAGTAGAATTATTCTAGGCATGCGGTCTTTCTCTATTAGGAGAACAGGTCCAAGCCACATAAGTTGTTTTTTCGTCGTATATTTATTTATGATTTTTTTATTTTATTTATTTTTATTTATTTCTTTATTTTATTTTATTTTTATTTTATTTATTTTTGTCGTATTTTTATAAGTGAGGTTCACGTCACTTTGACATCCCTTGTCCAATCTATTAAATACATGCTATTAATCCGTTAGTATCATAATAATCTTTTATAATACTTTCAGTGTGAGTTATATTTCTATAGACTTAATTTTTCCTGGTTTCATTCCATCTAATTTTAATTATCTTTTTTCTTTCTTTTTTTTATGTAGGTATTCGTGACAACTTCTCTTGATAGTTTTGTTTTAACTTATTGCTTTTTCAAAAAGTAATTTTCCTGCCAACGAGTTTTTGATTTCCATAATGAATTCTTTCAGTTCTATTTCCAGAAAATTTGTCAGATCAATTACTTTTTCGCTTTTTCAACCCCTCTCATCGCTCATTTTTACAAGATAAAAAAAAGATTATCATTGTTTTAAAGCTTTATTGTTAGTTTATAATTTTTAATTGATCTTAATTTTATAATTCTCTTAATTTCTCTTAATTGATTTACCTCTAAAATGCTTTTCTTTCCTCCTTACAGTTCCTCCTTACAGGGAATGCAAATGTCCACCTCCTTATGATTTAATATCTATTAAAGTTTATTTCTCTCTTATTTTTAGTTTTTATTCCTTCTTTTTATTTTTATTCCTTTTTATTATATTACACCTCTTAAAATTAACCTCTTTGCAGCATGTTCTAACATCAGTCAATGAAATTGTAAACTTGATTTAGTCAACTATTATTTACTTATATACTTATATATTAATTATATATCTACTTTATCAAATACTTATTATTATATATTATTCTAGTATATTATTACGAATTATACTATTATTACATATTATTATACTATATGTTGTTAGTATATTTTTAATTTAGCAGCCTATCCGTTTTTATTATGATTACCAGTGTTAATGTTCCTTCTATTTTTATTTTTATTCCTTTATTTTAATGAAACCGTTTTAATGAAAACTTTAACTTTCCTATTGTCTGCATTTATTATAGATAGAAAATGTTGTTGCCAGACTAGCTATCAGCTGATAGTTTTTTTTTACCGGCCTAAACTTATATTTTTTATTATAACCTATTTAATCATCTTTACCTTTTCTTTTTTCAGTATTTTCTAATGTTTTCCAACCTCTTTTCAGCATGTTCTAAGATTACAGAAATGATGTGACAACCTCCTTACCAATTGGCAGCTTATCACCAGTTCCTACCTCTTCTATTTTTAATTTTTATTCCTTCAATTGTCGTACCTCTTTGAACTAATAGTTTTTATTCCTTCAGTTGTCGTACCTCTTTGAACTTTTTTCCCTTTCTTCTTTTCGGCATGCTCTAAAATCGTGCAATGAAAATAACAATCTTCATATCCTTTGATAGTTTATTACCAGTTTCTACCTCTTCTATTTTTACTTTTGTCTCTTTAATTGTCCTACCTTTTTTAACTCTTTTCCCTTTCCTCTTTCCAGCATGGTCTAAAATTACACAATGGAAATAAAAATCTCCAAATCAGTTGATAATTCATTGCCAGTTATTACCTCTTCTATTCTTAATTTTTCTTCCTTCTGACTATCATACCTCTTTGAACCCTTTTTCCTTTCCTCTTTTCATTATTTTCTAACAATAGAGAATATAGGTGTCTACCTCTTTTCTGCTACTAGTTAATTCCACTTCATCTTTCATTTCTTGGTTTTCTTTATTCTCTTTATCTTTTATTCCCTCTTTTCAGCATGTTCTATTAACGGTGAATGCAAATGTCAACCTCCTTATCAGTTAATTGCTGGCTCATGCTTATTAGTTAATTGCCACCAAAACACAACCACTGACACACCATGTCCAGATGGAGCTGAATGCATCAGTGTAGCGGGTGGCGCCAGCTATTGCGCATGCCCAGTTGGATTCGGTACAAACAGTGATGGGTCATGTTCTGGTAATTTTAGTTGCATTTCTTTTTAATGTATTTAAAATTTTTCCAATATTATTGAAATTTGTTTTTTTTAAATGTTTATTTTTCTTTTAATAATTTGGCGAGAGGTTTATTACTACGTCGTCGTTTTTGCGTTGTAATTTAGACTTTTGTCTTTATTTTGTGAATGAAAAGTCAACCGGGAATGAAACCAATATTGGTTGTAACGAAATTTGCAGAAGAATAGAAGTTGTGAAAAGTGAAACTTTTAAATTGTACTTTTTTAAAAAAGGGAATAAGTAACAATATGAAAAAACAAAACAAAATGATTCATATTCTAAATTCTAAAGAGGAGGAGAGGTTTAATTCGCTGAAATTAGAGAGGATTTAATGGGAGTTGGAACTGCATAGAAAAGAATAAAGAGTGAAGGTTTGATCAGATTTGGGTGAAGGAGGAGTGTGCGCTGTGTCGGCCTCAGAGGGCTTGGAGCTGCGATTGGTTGTTAGTAGCAATAATAACCAGAAGAGAAACCAAAATTAATTGTAATGAAATTTGTAGAAGAAGTTGAAGACGAAATTTGTAGAAGAAATTGTGAAAAAGGAAATTATTAAAGTGTACTTTTCTAAAAAAGGGAATAAGTAACAATATGAAAAAAACAACAAAATGTGTCATGCTCTAAATTCTAAAAAGGAGAGGTGTAATTCGCTGAAATTAGAGAGGATTTAATGGGAGTTGGAACTGCATAGAAAAGAATAAAGAGTGAAGGTTTGATCAGATTTGGGTGAAGGAGGAGTGTGCGCTGTGTCGGCCTCAGAGGGCTTGCAGCTGCGATTGGTTGTTAGTAGCAATAATAACCAGAAGAAAAACCAAAATTAATTGTAATGAAATTTGTGGAAGAAGTTGAAGGTGAAATTTGTAGAAGAAATTGTGAAAAAGGAAACTGATAAATCGTACTTTTCTAAAAAAGAGAATAAGTAACAATATGAAAAAACAACAAAATGTGTCATGCTCTAAATTCTAAAAAGGAGAGGTGTAATTCGCTGAAATTAGAGAGGATTTAATGGGAGTTGGAACTTCATGGAAATAATACAGAGTGAAGGCTTTAAAAGATTTGGGTGGAGGAGTGTGTGCTGTGTCGGCCTCGGGAGGCCTGGTGCCGCGATTAATTGTTAGTAACAATAATAATAGTTGTATTTCATTGCTTTTGATTGAAAAAAAAGCTGATTTTCAGAAAATTTTAAATGGAGAAGGGTTGTCTGATCCTTAATTTTTGAGAAAGGGCCTTAAGCTTTCTTAATTCCATATGTAAAATTGCGTATGAAAAATTATCTTACGTCTAAAGTAAAATTATCTCGAAGTTTTTTACTTTCAATTTCCGAGGGAGTGGGATTATATCTCCAAGAATTTAGCTACAACATATTAGAACTACAAAAAATTAGATGAAGACCCTTATTTCTAAAAATCGCTTTTTTCTAAAAATTAACATCGCAATAAACTTTCAAGTACATCCTAAGCGTATTCGTCTTGAATATTCGTATGGCGCATTCGTCTAGAGGATAATAATGAATTACCCTTTGCTAATTCGTATTGAATTCGTCTGACGTTTTCGTCTGGAGAATAATAGTGAACCCCCTAAGAAAGTTTTGGGGCAAATATATTGGCATGAATGAAAGTCTCGTTTTTTAGGTAATTAAAAGAAAACAGCAAAAACTGGGGGGGAGGCACAAATTAAAAATCCTTACATTTCTCCAATCATACCAATTAGATTCAGTCAAATGCCTCCTGTCAGGGATCGTGTCATTTTGCATATATCCTTCACTTACCTTAATCCTTCACTTCTTTGGTTTCCATATTTTTCATGTGATATGTTTATCTTTCTTTATGTTTTCTTCATTTCATTTATTTTATCTTATCTTTTTTATTGTGTTAAGGAGGTCCTACACGGTCAATCATTTTGATCAAAAGCTTCCGTCAATCGACTGACTCAAGCATGATTGACCATCTAGGGTTCTGTTTGACGCTTGAGTCAAGCGTTGATGGTGATTGATAGAAAGTTTGAATGACTTAATCATTTTGATCAAAAGCAGTGTGCTAGATTTGGTCGAGATTGAAGGGTTGATTGAAGGGTCGATTGAAAGTTTGTTGAAGCATATGTCAATCGATTGACGGACACTTTTGATCAAAGTGATTGACCGTCTAGGGCCTCCTTTAAAGGTTTTCCTTTAAAAAGAACCTGTTTTCCTAAATTAGTGTGTTTGAATAGAGAGCACATGAGCAAGGATTAGACCTTACCTACTCATTATGATCTGGTAAAAAGAAGAACCTGTTTTCCTACATTAGTGTGTTTAAATAGAGAGCACATGAGCAAGGTTTAGACCTTACCTACTCATCTCAAGATAATGGTCTGGTAAAAAAAAGAACCTGATTTCCTACATTAGTGTGTTTGAATAGAGAGCACATGAGCAAGGCTTAGACCTTATCTACTCATTATGATCTGGTAAAAAGAAGAACCTGTTTTCCTACATTAGTGTGTTTAAATAGAGAGCACATGAGCAAGGTTTAGACCTTACCTACTCATATCAAGATAATGGTCTGGTAAAAAAAAGAAACTGATTTCCTACATTAGTGTGTTTGAATAGAGAGCACATGAGCAAGGCTTAGACCTTACCTACTCATCTCAAGATAATGGTCTGGTAAAAAAAAGAACCTGATTTCCTACATTAGTGTGTTTGAATAGAGAGCACATGAGCAAGGTTTAGACCTTATCTACTCATCTCAAGACATCTTAAGATAATGATCTGGTAAAAAAAAGAATCTGTTTTCCTACATTAGTGTGTTTGAATAGAGAGCACATGAGCTAGGTTTAGACCTTACCTGCTCATCTCAAGACATTTCAAGATAATGATCTGGTAAAAAAAGAACCTGTTTTCCTACATTAGTATGTTTGAATAGAGAGTAAAAGATCTAAAGCCGAACTGGCCAGCCATGACAGAAAAAATATAAATACGGCAAACGGGTCTATGGCCAATAAATGAAAACGAAGAAAAAAAAAACGAATATTTCACCCGTATCAAACAAGGCGTCTTCAGCGTAGAAACAAAAATAAACCCAAACTAAAAAATATACATAAAAGCTAAAATAGAATCACCTAAAAATATAATTTACAATTTCTTAACCTTTACAATTTGAAGCTACCTTCGTGAAACCACGTCACAGAAGTAACTGAATTGAACATTTTAAAATAACAAATGAACAAGGAATAAATTATTGCAACATAATTTTACGCAAAAGCTTTGATGCTGGTATTCGCTTAGGTTTATTACTTAAACTAGCCCCTAGGAGATCTCACAATACTTTATTTTTATTTTTAAATATGGGTTCCTTTTTTAAAATAGTATCATAAATAGGATCATTATTTATATTCCCATTGATAAACCTGCAAAAATATGTTTTTTAATTATCAGAGCAATAATTCAAGAGCAATGGGCTCTTGAAGCGTTAGATATTTTAAGCAATTGTATATTATATTTTTAGGTGAGTCTATTTTAGTTTTTATGTATATTTTTCAGTTTTAAGTTTTTTTATCTACGCTGAAGACGCCTTGTTTGATACGGGTGAAATATTCGTTTTTGTTTTTTTTTCTTCGTTTTCATTTACACCTAAATAGACCCGTTTGTCGTATTTATATTTTTTCTGAATAGAGAGCACTTGAGCAACGTTTAGACCTTAGCTACCCATTTTAAGACTTAGGACAAACAGTACACCCAAACACAGTCAACCAAAAAGAAGAATCCATGGACATGCAATATTGTAGCTAGTAAATATAAGCCATCAGAAACTTAAATTTTTCATTTTATTCACACTTTTTATTTCTTAGATTTCGTGTCACTATTTTTGTTGCAATCTTTTATCATTTATGATCATTGTTTTAAATTTATGTAATTTATTCAAATGCTCATACTTTTTAATATCTTACTTTTAAGATATCCTCAAATGTTAATCACCTCCAAATGCCTGCCCTTGATGCAATTTCTTACGAAAAATACTTTTTGTTTCTATTTCGGTGGATTTTATTTTCATTTTAGTGTTTTCTATTGCAGTCTTTTAGTGTTTTTCTGTATTATTTTGCATTATTCATGTATTTTGTTTAGATGCATTTTCTTGTTTATTTTTTTACTTTCTAGATATCAACGGACGTACACCATTTCCGAATACGTACGGCTCTGGTTTTTCCTTTTTTCAATTCTTTTTATTTCTATTTTTTCTTGGTTTTATTTCCGTTTTGTTATTTGGTCGTTAATTTTTTACATTATCTTATACTACTTATAGAAGTTTTTTAAATATTTACCTTATTTTTTCTTTCTTTTAAGATATCAGCCAATATGGACCCCCTTCAAAATGCATGATGCATATCATTGTATTTACTATTTTTTTCTTCTATTTATACTTTTACTCGTCTTGATTTATATGCTTTTATTTTTTGTTGGGGTCTTTTATCCTTTCTAGAAATTATTTTTTATCAGTCGTATATTTTATTTGAGTATTTTTTTTGCTACTTTTTGATATTAATCACTTCCAAATGTAAATACCCCTACTATTTTTTTTTATTTACAATTTTAGTGATTATGATTTTAGTATTTATATTTTTTTGTGGTCTTTTAGCCTTTCTTGATATTATTTTTTATCAGTCTTATTTTTTATTTGAGTGTTTTTACTTTTTTTGCTACTTTTTAGATATCAATGAATGTGAATCGCTTCCAAATGCCTGCGCCCCTGGTGCAATTTGTTCAAACACCGTTGGATCGTTCAAATGCTCTTGCCCTATTGGGACAGTTGGTGAAGCCATCAATGGAGCCTGCACACAAATCCAACAATCCTGCTCATCAGATACTGACTGTACAGCTAACGAAAAATGTGTCCAACCAGGGGAATGTATGTGTCTTCCCCCATATTTTTCTGACACTTTAGACGGAAATAAATGCAAAAGCCCCTGTGAAAGATTTGCCTGTGGTCTGAACAGTCAGTGTACCCCAACGGACCCTCCCAAATGCCTTTGTGAGACTGGACACACTGGAAATCCTATGATTGGCTGTACAGATATAAATGAATGTCTAGACAACCCTTGTGGAGATGGAGCTGAGTGTATCAATGAAAAAGGAGGGTAAGTAAAAAATACTTATAGAAAGCATGTAGGGCTAGAGAAATATTAATAGAAAGCAGGTAGGGCTAGAAACTGCGTACAGCTCCTGGAGAAATGGTAAGGATGGGAGGTTTCTCTGGGGACCCTACAGTTTGGCTGTTATATCACAATTCCGTGTGTGTGTGTGTGTGTGTGTGGAGGGGGGGGGGCATCAGACAGATCTCAAGTTCCATCTGAAATATTAATCAGTTGTGGCTTATAATATGTACTTTTATTTTAACCCCTGTTCCGCCACTTAGAAAAATGCAACTGATTTGCTAGTTAAAAAGAAATGAGTTTAAAATCATTTGAAAAAGACCGAATGGAAAGAAAGGTGAAATGAAACGAAAATCATCAGCGAGAAAAGGTAAAATTCTTGTTTGGCTACTTTTTGCTATCTTGGAAAGGGGTTAAGCTAGGAAAATGAAATTTCTAGTTATGAATCCAGGGCCAAAAAAATACACCGGGAAGGTATTGCCAAGCTTCCATGTTAACCCTCTTTTGATTTATTAGTCTTAGAAATTTGTCGACTTCACCTATTAAAATTTTGACAAAACAACATTTTACCTTAATTTTCAGTTATCAGTTTCTTTTTCTCCGGCTTTATTTCTGAAAATACAATTCCTGTTATTTGAGTAGAATTTTAATCCCTATAAATGGCTTTTTTTCAGAATTTAGGAAATGTATTTGTGGATCTTTGAAACCTTATAAATTGGGATTGAACAAAGTTGTGAAGCTGAAAACAGTTGTGTTGTACTTGATTTAAGCAGAAGATCTATTTTGCAGGTTTCACTTTTATAACACACACATTTTTAAAGGTCATCAAAGGTCAGGACCCTCTAGAGGGAGGAGTCGAAGTAGTTACTTCAAAATACCTTCCCGGGACATATTTTAGTCTGTAGACCTATCCCAGAAAGTTTCATTTCCCTGACCTAACCCCTTTCCAAGATAACAAAAAGTAGCTAAACTAGAATTTTACCAAAAAATATTATTGAAATCTACATAATACTAATGATTATTATGTATGGTTTTTATTATTAATGTATAAGGACTGGTATTATTAATATGAATTTTTATTAATATGAAAATCTATCTATCTTTTGAGCCGTCGAATAGCCAAGATTGCTCAAGACTCCTCGAATATTTTTAAAAGCATTATTGATGTGTAGGTGGATTGCCTGGTTGATTACATCAGGCATGAATTTGGCTTAAATTTTTATCTACTTTTAGAATGACCTTCACAACCTGTTCTCTAACACTCAGTATTGATTAGCTATGAATCTTGTTGTCGACTAAAGCTTAGGTAATCAATTATACTTCCTTTAAAAAGTCATGTAGAATATTTCGTAAAAAATAATTTAGAGTTTTATAAATGTAAAATTGAGCAACATATATTGTGACTTATAGAAACGGGTCTGGCTGGTAAGTATGTTTTTTTTCCTGGATAGGGGTCATGCTAGTAAATATATATATTTAAAAAAGAAAAAATTTCTAGATACGAGGCATACGACTTTAATGCTCAGTATTTGGAAATTAAAATAGAGAGAGAAAGTGTATGGGTGTATTTAGATAAAAAAAGCTTTATTTAGATTTCATTCTAGTTTTTTTCTTAATATAGGCATTTTTTTTTATATAAACTGTTTGCTATATAGGTCAGGAGGGGGGGGGAGGGTTGATTGACATTATAGTAGTAATGTTTCTTCTTAAGGACAGTAATGTTGAAAATATTCTGGTCTGTTTGTCGTCCCATATTCTGCTTTGTAAAAACCCCCCTCCCGCGAGGGGGGGGGGTTCAATTTCCTTTAAATCATTCCTTACGACCAGGATCCTTCCCGGCCTATCCGGCCCTTCCCTATTCGGGGACGGCCTGCTTTCTTTTGGCCACGGATGCTTTACTGATATTCTTTACTTTTATTGTCACTCACACTACTCTCTTTGTTTAAGTTATTTATTTATATAATTATTTATATTTTGAGCGATAATTATTTATCTTTTTCAGCTATAAATGTAAATGTCCCGAGGACAGTGTTGCTATTGGCGATGCCTATAACGGAGGATGTGAAGGCCAATCTAGAACATCTTCCAAGTGTCTACAAAATGATGAATGTGATGGACAACTGGCTTGTATCAAAGGAGAATGCGTAAATCCTTGTACGGCTATACCGTGTGGACCCAATGCTGAGTGTGAACCTGAAGACCATGCTGCTTGGTGTCGGTGTAGGAGTGGGTATAAGGAGGACGCTAGTGGCAGTTGTGTAAACGGTAAGCCTCGGTTTGTATAGCTGGCTTCTAGTGGGAGGGTATTATCAAGTACCAGTAGTGGGTATATTCTGGAAGCACAGGAGTGAGTATAAGGAGGGTTTATAGGTAATTATTTAAATAGTAGGTCTTAATTTGTATATTTTGTGTATAATGGGTGGTTAATATTAAGTACTGATAGTGAGTATATTGCTGAAGCACAGGAGTGGGTATAAGGAGGAGGCGACTGGTAGTTCTGTAAATGGTAGGTCCTAACTTGCAGTTTTGGTTTATAGTAGGCAAATTAGGCTTTTTGCTGAACCACACTGAATAATCATGATTTGAATTGTTTCTTTTGAAAAAATAAAGATAAAAAAACACATTTATTTTTATTTTTTTTCGATGATTTATTATTTTCGATTATCTTCAATGAAAGTACTAAAAAATGTATTTTTGACAACTTGTTAGGGAGGAAAATTGCCTTCCCACAGCACCGTCTACCTTTCCCCAGTGCGTGCCCACCTAGGTACAAATGGATGTACTTTTTAGCTATTGAGAATTGTAATTCAGTCTGTGTCTTGTGTTTGAATTTGAAAACAAAGGTGAAAAACATCTTGAGAAACGATCCTAACGAAGGTTTAAAACAGTATGTACAATGCAACATAATACTCTTTAGTTTCACATTTCTATTTATGCGAGGAACAGTTCGTACAAAGCTATTAGCGATCAGTAATATATAGCACGTGTTGTAGCCCACTCTTATAGCCCATGTTGTAGGAACATTACTAACCTTTAAATACCAAAACCTCAGCCCATTTGACCATCACAAACAATAGTAATGCAACTTCTGTTGTGTTTTTCAGTCTATGACAACTTTGTATATAGCACGTATTGTAGCCCACTCTAATAGCCCATGTTTTAGACATATTACTAAACTTTAAATGTCTAAACTTCAGCACACTTGACCATCACAAACATTAGTAATGCAGCTTCTGTTCTGTTGTTCAGTCTATGACAACTTCGTGTATAGCACGTATTGTAGCCCACTCTAGTAGCCTATGTTTTAGACATATTACTATACTTTAAATGTCAAAACTTCAGCACATTTGACCATTACAAATAATAGTAATGCAGCTTCTGTTCAGTTTTTCAGTCTATGACAACTTCGTTTATAGCACGTATTGTAGCCCTCTCTAATAGCCCATGTTTTAGACATATTACTAAACTTTAAATGTCTAAACTTCAGCACACTTGACCATCACAAACATTAGTAATGCATCTTCTGTTCAGTTTTTCAGTCTATGACAACTTCGTTTATAGCACGTATTGTAGCCCACTCTAGTAGCCCATGTTTTAGACATATTACTATACTTTAAATGTCAAAACTTCAGCACATTTGACCATTAAAATAATAGTAATGCATCTTCTGTTCAGTTTTTCAGTCTATGACAACTTTGTTTAGAGAACGTATTTTAGCCCTCTCTAATAGCCCATGTTTTAGACAGATTACTATACTTTAAATCTCAAAACTTCAGCACATTTGACCATCACAAACAATAGTAATGCAACTTCTGTTCTGTTTTTCAGTCTATGACAACTTCGTGTACAGCACGTATTGTAGCCCACTCTAGTAGCCGATGTTTTAGACAGATTACTATACTTTAAATGTCAAAACTTCAGCACATTTGACCATCACAAACAATAGTAATGCATCTTTTGTTCAGTTTTTTCAGTCTATGACAACTTCGTGTATAGCACGTATTGTAGCCCACTCTAATAGCCCATGTTTTAGACAGATTACTAAACTTTAAATGTCAAAACTTCAGCACATTTGACCAAAAAAATAATAGTAATGCAGCTTCTGTTCAGTTTTTCAGTCTATGACAACTTCGTTTATAGCACGTATTGTAGCCCACTCTAATAGCCCATGTTTTAGACATATTACTAAGCTTTAAATCTCTAAACTTCAGCACACTTGACCATCACAAACATTAGAAATGCAACTTCTGTTCAGTTGTTCAGTATCTGACAACTTCGTGTATAGCACGTATTGTAGCCCACTCTAATAGACCATGTTTTAGACATATTACTATACTTTAAATGTCAAAACTTCAGCACATTTGACCATTAAAAACAATAGTAATGCAGCTTCTGTTCTGTTTTTCAGTCTATGACAACTTCGTCTATAGCACGTATTGTATCCCACTCTAATAGCCCATGTTCTAGACATATTACTAAACTTTAAATCACAAAACTTAAGCACATTTGACCATCACAAACAATAGTAATGCAACTTCTGTTCTGTTTTTCAGTCTGTGACAACTTCGTATGTGCACCAAATGCTGTTTGCATAGTAACAAGCGATGGACCAACGTGTAGCTGCTCTGACGGGTATAATGGCAACCCTTTCCCTGGTGGAGAGTGTCTTTTAGACGTTTGTTCAGCTGGCAACCCATGCCAAGAGCCACAAGTATGTGTTGGTGGCCGGTGCAAAGAGCGGTGTGAAGGCATAACATGTGGCGTTGGTGCCAGATGTGATAAAAACTCAAATGCTTGCGTCTGTCTACCATTCTTTATCGGAAATCCTGAGATGCTATGTGTACCTCCAGTCTTACCACCAATATGTGTTCCATCATGTGGTCAAAATGCTCACTGTGAATATGGCTCCCCGAATAAATGTGTCTGCAATCCTGGCCTGAGTGGCAACCCCTATGAGAGCTGTGGAACAACTGAAAAGAGCTGTGTTTGTGGAATTAATGCAGAGTGTAGGCATGGTGGAGGAAGAAGTGACTGCGCATGCCCAGTTGGTTTTCAAGGAAGTCCATACATCATGTGTGAAGGTACGAAAGCAAGATTCTAAGTCTGAAGATTTTACTTCAGCCCTTTCAGAACATATTTTTAATTTTCCAGACCATTTTATTTTGTTCGAGAATGTCTTTTCGATTTCTAGGGATCGGGGTTTAAAGCAAAATTTTCGTGAAACGTTTGAAATAAAGAAAGTCTTATTGAAGAATATTGCTTTGAATCGGGATACAGGTGAATATGGGATGAATTCTATCTATGATAATTTATTAATTTCTGACAGAGTAAAGTCTAATTTATCCAATGTAGTTGACCTTTGTCTAAATGTTATATCATTGAACGCTAATGAACCGAATCCAAGAAGGTCGAAGAGGCTAGCTTCTGCCTTTACTTTGAAAAGAATTAGAGATTTAAACAATATGTAGTTTTATTTGATTTAGTATTTAAACTTTTGTTTTAAATTGTTTTAGTTTAGTTTTACTACTGATGACGGTCACTGTATATGTGACCGAAATATCTGGTATTTTTTGTGAAATTTATTATACACTGTCTATTAAAAAGGATTTTATCCCTATTTTGGACTTTTATTTTAAACTTAATTTTGTTGTCGACATCCATCCCAGGCCCCCTTCCTCTCTCGGGAGAAATGGTAATAACTCAAATATGAGAAAGCATGCTGAAATACGTATAATACATAGAACCTAGATCTTCTGGCCTAAATTTGTACTTATAAAGCTAAACTTCTTATGTGAAATAGTTTGAATCTATTTTAGATTCAATTTATTGTCAAAATTAAAATCTAATGTATATAATTTTAATGCTAAATTTGTTTGTATTTATTTTATTTAAGAAGACACTTCTGTTGAAAAAAGATACAGTTTAGATGAAAAAGAGGGATTTACATGATATTTAAATGGATTTGAAAGTTTCGCTGTCTTCACTTTAAATTTTTTAGTTTCAAATAAAAGTTAAAAGATGTGCGAAAAGAAAGTCACATAGATAATAGAAGGACATAATTAATTTTATTTGGATGTCAAGTTAATTTTTACGTTTTTCTAATGCCGAAAAAATTCATTTTAGCATTATTTTCAAAATTTTCTAGAAGGAGTGTCCTTTCAGTTAACCTTGGAAAAGGAAATCCTCCCACTCTCCTGCAAGCAGGCGGAAATCAAAAGGATCATTTCTTGCCATTTTAAGTGGAGCTAGTGATATAATTATTTTTGTGCCATTATCATTATGAAGGATCCCATTGGGATCAAAGATATATGAAATTCTAAATACGTCTATATTGCTTTACGTAACTTCAAAAGGTTTTTTTCCAGTGTTGAGCGCTGAGGACAGCCTGGAGGATGTCCTTGCCCAAATATCTGCTTTTTCTTTTCGCTCTCGCTTTTTTTCAACTGGATGAAAATTATCCTCGTCTCCTGGTTTAATAATTGTTTTTATATATTCTTTTTGCTTTTATGAAACGTGATTCTAAAAATAGGTAAAAATCGTCACCGAAGTGGAGGATTCAGTTAGATCAGGGCGTAGTCGTGTTCTAAAGAATGTTCCAGTAAAAACTGGTTAATATATTTTAAACAGGAATTTTATTCTTGCATCTCCCTCCTCCTTCAATGCATAAAGTGCTGGAGGAGGGAGGCACAAGAAAAAAATCCGTCTCAAAATTTAAGTTCCGTAAAATGTTACTGAATCACTAGATTTTTTATCCAGTTTTTATAGGAACTTTCTTAAGAACACCACGGTGATTCTAAAAATCGGTAAAAATCGTCACCGAAGTGGAGGATTCAGTTAGATCAGGGCGTAGTCGTGTTCTAAAGAATGTTCCGGTAAAAACTGGTTAATATATTTTAAACTGGAATTTTATTCTTGCATCTCCCTCCTCCTTCAATGCATACATTGCTGGAGGAGGGAGGCACAAGAAAAAAATCCGTCTCCAAATTTAAGTTCCGTAAAATGTTACTGAATCACTAGATTTTTTATCCAGTTTTTAGCGGAACTTTCTTAAGAACACCACGGTGATTCTAAAAATCGGTAAAAATCGTCACCGAAGTGGAGGATTCAGTTAGATCAGGGGGTAGTCGTGTTCTAAAGAATGTTCCAGTAAAAACTGGTTAATAGATTTTAAACTGGAATTTTATTCTTGCATCTCCCTCCTCCTTCAATGCATACATTGCTGGAGGAGGGAGGCACAAGAAAAAAATCCGTCTAAAAATTTGAGTTCCGTAAAATGTTACTGAATCACTAGATTTTTTATCCAGTTTTTAGCGGAACTTTCTTAAGAACACCACGGTGATTCTAAAAATCGGTAAAAATCGTCACCGAAGTGGAGGATTCAGTTAGATCAGGGTGTAGTCGTGTTCTAAAGAATGTTCCAGTAAAAACTGGTTAATATATTTTAAACAGGAATTTTATTCTTGCATCTCCCTCCTCCTTCAATGCATACATTAAAGGAGGAGGGAGGCACAAGAGAAAAAATCCGTCTCCAAATTTAAGTTCCGTAAAATGTTACTGAATCACTATATTTTTATTCAGTTTTTATCGGAACTTTCTTAAGAACACCACGGTGATTCTAAAAATAGGGAAAAATCGTCACCGAAGTGGAGGATTCAGTTAGATCTGGGCTTAGTCGTGTTCTAAAGAATGTTCAAGTCAAAAATGGTTAATATATTTTATAATGGAATTTTATTATTGCATCTCCCTCCTCCTTCAATGCATACATTAAAGGAGGAGGGAGGCACAAGAGAAAAAATCCTTCTCCAAATTTAAGTTCCGTAAAATGTTACTGAACAACTAAATTTTTTATCCAGTTTTTATCGGAACTTTATTTAGAACACAACTTGACCCTGATCTAACCGAAATCCTCCTCTTCGCCGACACTTCTTACCAAATTTTAAAATAGGGAGGGGTTCTTATTTTAGTCCTTTATTCTTTTGATAAATGAGACTTTTAACTGAGATTTCAATATTTTAACAGATGCAAACATCTTGGTTTAATAGTTATTTTTAATATAGTTTTTCCTTTTATCAAACATTGAATTCTAAAAAAGACATATATGCCTGGAAGGAGGAGGAAGACGCAAGAATGAAACTCCTGTTTAAAATCTTTTAACAAGTTTTTTACAGGAACATTCTTTAGAACACAACTTGACCCTGATCTAACTGAATCCTACTCTTCGGTGACGATTTTTACCAATTTTTTAAATAGGGAAATGGCTGTCCCTGTCAAACCCCCATCTTGGAATTTTAATGTATCTGTTTATTTTAGTTTTGATTTTTTATTCTTTTGATAAATGAGACGTTTTAACTATGTTTTCACTGTTTTAGCAGGTGCAAACACCCTGCCACATGCCATGAATATATTCGTAAACCGCTCTGTAGAGTTACCTAGAAATTGTGCTTTCTAAATTGTGCTTTCTAGAAATTGTGTTTCTAAAAACTTTCTAGAAAATTTTCTTTTGTGCTTTCTAGAAATTTTGTTTCTAAAAATTTTCTAAAAGCCCAATAAATTGTGCTTTTAGAAATTGTGCTTTCTAAACCATTCTGTAGGGTTGCCTAGAAATTGTGCACGCTTTTCTCATAACCAAATATCAATAGAAAACTGGTTATATATAAAATTTTCATTTACAGACGTCAACGAGTGTCTTGGAGATGTATGTGGCATGAACGCCGTCTGTATTAATACCATTGGCAGTTTCGATTGTCGCTGCAGAGAAGGAACAACTGGGAACCCATTTATGATGTGTATGCCTCCTGCGGAGGCGCTGCTCTGCGAGGGGGATGATTGCCCGTGTGATGAGTCTACCCCTTGCGCCGCCGGGTAAATATATTTTTTTAATGTTGTTATTAAAGTTGGAAAAGAACCGTTGAAAAAAAAAAAATATGAAACTATAAAAAGCATTTCACAAATCATATTTAAAAAAAAATCAATTGTGCAAGAAAGGTCAATGAGTGAAAACTGCCGTCCAAACATTATACAAATTATGACATATAAGTGGCAATGTCTCAATGAAAAGAAAATTACTGGAGGGATTTTCAGACCGGAAGAGTTTTCACAATCACGTCTTTTGCCAATGTTGTCATATAAATTTATATCGCTAATTTTAAGAACTCCTCTTCGAGAGAAGCATAAATTTAAAATTTCAAAATTCATATAAAAAAGTCTCATTGCAAAATGACAGAATTTGAAAGCTGAATATATTGTCTTGAGGATCTTTTACTTTATATTTGTACCGTACCAAAATCGGTGTATAACATGTGAAGCTAGGTGGTAACTAAAATATCAAAGAGGTATTTGATTGTATTACAAATATTTAATTTTTTTAAATTTTAATTACAGATGTTTCAAAAGCTTGTTATTTTTGTAAAAAAGTAAATAAAACACCATTATTTACGAGTAACATCGCTTAATTTTTCACTAATAATTAACATTGCTAATAATTAATAATTATTAACATTATATATTTTTATTAACAATTATTAACAATTATTAACATTAATAATAATTAACATTAACATTGCTATTCACTAAAACATGGAAACAACGGGTAAAATTTTATTCAAGCTAGTGTCTAAAGTAAGCAAAAAAATATGGATATTTTAAAGTCACATCTGAAACCCTTTATCAAGAAAAAAAAACAGAAACTGGAATATACAGCTAAAACATACAGGAAAACGACATAAAAAGATGAGAAAAAGCCACATGTAAAGACAAAAAGGCAGAAAAAAAGAAAAAACAAACACCTGAAAAGAATTTTGAAAAAACTATAGCGAAGTAAAAGGGGCTATATTAAAAAAGCCCTATTATTTTTTTGAGGTGAACGGGTTAATATATTATTGTCTCGATCTCCCTTTTCACATATTCACCATTCGGCCAAAGCATCGGCTCATATATTTGCCTGCGCCCATGTGGCTGTTTAGATGGTGTGGCTGATTTTGCCCGCCCCCATGTGACCTGAAAAAATGAAAATATCGAAAAGCTAGGGTCGACAAAAAAACTACAACGGCATCTACCGTTTGACGACACTTAGTCTTTTTCTAGCTCTATAACCATTTTTCTGTGAGGAACAGAGAATCAGATACTTATTGCCACCCTAATTTTATTAATTAAACTATTTAAATTAACTGTTCTTATTGTTAGACTGATGAATAATGCCAAGTGTCACCAAACGTTAATTGGCGTTGATATTTTTATTACGTTGACACTGATGTCAGCTCCACTCTTATAATTTACCAATAAGGGCTCAAAGTCAGTTCCCACTCGTAGCTTTTTTGGTTACTGAAGTCAGCAGCTCAGTGGGCAAACGATAGCAGTACAAAAACAGTGCCCTTCGCGCAAGACTTTCAAAACAAAATATCATCGACACCATTAGTTAACTACAGGTTATCAATAGTTGCATAATTGATTTCAACTTAATATTTTGTTCTTTCATCATTATTATCAAATTCTTTTTATTATTAAAATTTTTATTCTATTAAATTTTCATTTCATTAGAAAATTTTCATTAAATTTTAAAACCGTTGATTTTCGAATTAAAATCAAGTTGCCATTAGGTTATTAAATTATGAAGTTCATTTATTATTAAATATTTAATTATTATAATTATTATTTAGTTCTTTTGATTTTTCCTGCTGAAGAGAACCCATAGAGGATTTCTCTTTTTTGAAGCAACCCATAGAGGATTTCTCTTTTTTGACGATCACGATGAAATACGGTGTCGTTTTTGTACATCGGCACCGGAAACTAGAAATTTTTTCAAGGTCAAATCGGTACCGAAAAAAGTTACGTGTGTCCAGCCCTAAACTCTTTGGTCTCTACTATTCTTTTTCCACATAATTGCCGCTCATTCAAAATAGGTGCTAAAATTTTTGTCCTCACTCATTTGGCTGTTACGTCTCATGAAACCATTGGATTTAAGCGCTACTGAAGCTTAAGAGGATATAGATTTCTAAAACAACACTAATTATTTTTATAGCTTTAATTGATTTTCTCAGGCTCGTAACTTTTGATGGGTAACATTAAACTTCATGAGTTTCACATATTTTGAATGATCTTCAAAATTCCATTCTTTGATGTATCTCAAAACTGTGTTTCCTAGAGATTCGGTTACTATTGAGCCGTATCGCTCCTTACTTGCACTTCGTTACGACGAACTGTTTGATAAATATAACTTATCTATATAAAAATTTATAATATATCTTTATCTTTTTATAATTATGTAAAAATAACTAGTGGTTATTTTCCTCCAAAGCAACAATATAGTTTTTTATTTGTAAAAATTATAATATGTACTCGGTAATTACTTTCTTATCAATTCAGGATGGTGTGCAAAAACAATCGATGCAAAAACCTGTGTGACGCTGTTGAGTGTGGCCCAAATGCTGTTTGTTCAGGAGGTATTTGCAAATGCCCTAATGGACTTGCCGGCTCACCAAATGACCCTACCGTTGGATGTAAAGTTCCCATTTCCCCTCTGACGTGTCAAACTGACCTCGACTGCCCTACATCGGACGTTTGCCTACCTGGGACTGCAAAAGGAGACGCACGAAAATGTTCCCCGGCTTGTGAGAGTGTTCAGTGTGGACCAAACACCTTTTGCGTGGCTGAAAACCATGAGGCTGTGTGCTTATGTAACGGTGGCCTCTTTGGAGATCCAAATGACGTAAAGGTAGGATTTTTTAGGCGTTTAGCTGATTTTTAGCTAATTTTTGGCGTTTTAATGTTAAAATTGTGAATTTGATATTTCGACTATTGACAGTTTTTCTTCTTTTCTTTTCTTTTTTTAAAACTTGTATTTCCTCAACTTACAAACTTGTATTTTCCCTTTTCCAAATAATTTTTTGGAAAAGGGACCATTTCTGACCATTTCTGGCCATTTTCTGACCATTTCCGAATACTCAATTACTTCCAAATTTTATAAGTATGTGCACTTCCGATGACATCAACATTATGCAACGTCAAAATTTACCCTCTTGTATAAATAAAGCCATATTAGTGGGGAACTGGGCACAGCAAAAAGTATAAAACAAACGCTTATTCACTTGATAATGCAGCGGAAAGAACATTTACCTATTGTCGTGGTATCTTAGGTTCGAATCTTAGATAAGACAAATTCTTGCCTTATTAAAGACTTTTTAGTATTAACAAAAAACTAAAAGTGGAAAACAATAAATATGAAACATTCTTAAAATAAAAAATCGTTTTCAAAATGAACTCAAAAGTATAAAGTATTTTTCCCGAAAATTTATGAGTATAAATGCAAGCAAGGCGGGCAAAACAGATTGGGTCTTACATCTTACCTCGTTCTCATGATCTCCGACTCTTTTAATTTATGCATTTATAACTTGGATCAATTTCATATCTATGTTATGCAAAGCTTAATCCATCCGTTTTACGCCTCTCGTTTTTACTTGCATTCACAAATTCTCGAGAATTTTTTTTACTTTTTAGTCCATTTTGAAAACGACCTTAAAGAAATTTTCTTTTTCATCATTAATTCTTAGATTTCAGGTAATAATTAGGGTAAGTAATGGCTTTCCAGACAAATTTTCTCTGGTGCTAAGAATAAGTAGTTGAGAACTACAAAGGATTAGTAATTATCGATTCCTGAAAATCTCTTAAAGTGTCATTCACAATATTCAACTATCATTTTAAAAAAATAAGAAAGTCAGTCCAGAAAGTGATTGTTTACTCTGTTAAATTAAAAAGAAAGAAGTATCTATATAATTATATAATTATTTATAATTATATATCATATATAATTATATATAATTATATATAATTATAATTATATAGTATAATATATGTTACACACTATAAGTAAAATGCATGAATATAACCATACTTTTAGACAACCATACTTTTTCATTTATAATTAAATGAAATGAAAATTTAAAGGAAACAGGGTAGAACTTTTAATTAAACTTCTGAACACGGGCCGTATCCAGCATTTTTTTTTTTGGGGGGGGGGGGGGTGGGGTATTTTTTAAATTGCATTTTGTTACGTTTTTACGAATCGGAAAATACATTTAGAGAGGGGGGGGGGGTCGTACCCCCTTACACCCCTCCCCCTGGGTACGGCCTTGATCTCATTTTTAAAAAAATAACGTTTGAAATACTGTTGGAATATTTGTTTAAATTGACGGCCCGATTTTTAAATTTCGTAGAGAATCATGGTTCGGTGAATCGTTGGTCATATTTTTTGTTGGTCAGCATTTTTTTTTACCGCCCAGCTAACAAAAAATGTTAGATATAGTTTTAAAAACAACTGGGACTGCGGAAGTAGTTCTTAACTTTTTATTTTTTGTCCCAGGTCGTGGCTGTAATATAATTTTTCTGGCTCTTATATGTAGAGGGAAAATGAAGTAAAGGGAAAGTTAAACTTGAATTGATGTTCTAGTTTTTTTTTTCTTTAAAATTTAACTTTTTAGCTTTTTTAAACCTATTTATGTATTTTTTAGCTTTAGGCTATTTATGCCCCTTTGGCTTTTTTTTTAGTTTTTAGCTTCTTTTTTTTTTAAATTTAGCCTTAAGACCCACACACTGGCACACACCACCAGCCACAAACTCCAATCCCATTCCAAACTGGCAAACACCACAAACCATACACCAAACACACACACACCGTACATACTTAACACACATACACCATAAACTAAACACCACACACTGTACCCCTACGGTGCTAATCATGCTACGCTTTCAGTGGTGCTAGTCGTTTAAATTTCCATCAATTAAATCAATTAAATTAATTAAATTTCCATAACTGACTGAATCTGAATCTGACGCCTGACTGAGTTCGATGGGTTGAATATTATGAATAAGAAGAAGAAAAATAACAATTTTAAACAAAAAAGTGTTTTGAAAATAAAAATAAATTAAATATGGTTTGAAGTATATTACAAGTCTGATTGAACATACATTGCCCTGCTGATGACCCCTTTGAATACAGCTAAGCAAACTGTTTTTCGTAATTATTTCAGAAGTTTGTAAATGTCAGGTATGACCTTTAGGGGTAACAGTGATGATATATAGACTGAAATTATCTTATTAAGATGTGTGTTTAACTGAAATTATTTCTAGGCCGGATGCCATGATTCGATCCCCGAGGATAGATGCTCTCATGATAACGACTGTCCTGGCTCTGCTGTATGTCGATCAAATCTAGATGGCGTTCATAGCTGCATCGATCCATGTGCCACAATTGCCTGTGGAGCTAATGAAGTTTGCCGTGTTCAAGATGATACACCTCTTTGCGACTGTCAACTTGGCTACGTCCGCAACACAGCAACTTCAACGTGTCAAAAGCCGGTGGTTCCCGACTGCTATTATGATGGTGATTGCGATGATGATCAGAAGTGTGTCCCAGATGCTCTTGGTGTCCGGAGGTGTAAGCCAGTGTGTGCTGATTATAACTGCCCTCAAAATTCCGAATGTGTTGTTGTAAAACATCGTGGCTCTTGCAAATGTAAAGCTGGGTATTCTGGCAATCCAAATGATAGAAATGGTTGCAGAGCAACACCTGCTGAGCAATGTCGATCCGATGCTGAATGTAAAGAATGGGAGGCGTGTCGAGAAAAGGACGGAGTACGTCGCTGTGTATTGGCGTGTAGCTTAACAAAGTGTGGACCTGGTGCTGTTTGCGTTGCGAAAAATCACGCAGGCAACTGCCAATGCCCTTCTGGAAAACTGACAGGAAACCCTAACAGTGATGGCTGCAGACAGGTTGAATGTATATCCAATAGCGATTGTCCTGGTACTCATTCTTGCGATAAGCTAAACTTTAAATGCATCGATGTTTGTATCGGTGCATGTGGTACGAACTCTGTCTGTATTGCAGATAAGCATATGCCTATGTGCACATGTCCCGCTGGGTATGAGCCAAATCCCCACCCCGAAATCGCATGTGACAAAGTCGACCCATGCCTTTCCAACCCTTGCCACCCAACTGCCCTTTGTGCCACTAAAGAGAATGATTACGATTGTGTCTGTCCTTTAAGTTATATTGGTGACCCATTTCAAACTGGTTGCAGAGCTAACGAAACATGTCCTGGGGGTAGTAAAGACTGCCCACCAGACTACGTTTGTAGAAACGGTCAATGTATTAATCCCTGCATTGGATTTTGTGGTCCCAACGCCATCTGTGAAATGTTTAACAGTGAACCTGTGTGTACTTGCGATACCGGGTTCACAACGGGTGGCGGTGGCTGTTCCCGTGAAGGAGTGGGCTGCGATAGTGATGGAGACTGTGAAAGTGGAGCATGCCTCGATGGTGCTTGTAAAGGTGAGTGTCCTCAGTTGTCTAGAATACAAAAGATTTCGGGACGAGGTTTTAATGGGGAGAAGATGTATAGGATAATACAACCCTTTTTTTAATGCTTCATAACACATCGGAACAATATAAAACATACGCGGTATACCTTTTTAGTACCCTATATACCACAAACATAGACATACAGCTGGAACTCAGATTAGGAGGGGGTGAGGGTGGTGGTGGCCTGAAACCTTCTTAAAGCTAAGAATTTTCTAGAATTTGTGCCAAAAACCTGAAAATTTCATGAAACTAGACTGCTAAATGAGTTTTTCTGCTGACTTGACTTCCCTACATACCTACATACCTAGCAGTAGCTGCAGCTACTTCTGGTTGCAGCAGTAGCTGCAACCTAGTAAAGAGTAAACCATGGCCCTTAGTCACCAAAATTTAAACCACGTTTTAAAAGAAACTGTCTTTTGTGGAAACTTCTCAATTTTTACTGAAATGAAATCTTTTCCAGATCCGACTAACCAGTAATTGTGAAATTACGAAAATAAGTTTGCAATTAGATAGATATTTTACCAAATTTCAAACCCTGAATTTTAAAATTTTAAATCCTTGGAATCATAAATTTTATAAATACTCCCAAATTCTAAAAAAAATGGTTAGAATAAATGGTATTTGCCTATCTAAAAAAGTATTTGATTAATAAACTTTTTAAACGTGAGATAATTCACACATATTTTAAAACCTGTGTTTAAAAAGGGAGGCTTGCGTTTGAGGGCTTTGTCTTTGGGGGCTTTGCGTTTGGGGGCTTTACGTTTGGGGACTTTTGAATTTAGCTTGATTGTTTTTCTCTAGGAGAAAAAATATGAAAAGTTGAAAAAATATGAAAAAAAATATTGGAAATATTGGAAAAAAAGGCAGGTATTCGTGCTCTGGTTGTTGATGAATGAGTGTGTTCAATTGCATTTGTGAGTGTGATTGTGATGTGAAATATCGTAGACTTTAAGAAGTAACAAACACAAAATTGTGCTATAGAGTTGTTAATGCGTGTGATTGGAATTGAATTTTATGATCCTACGCCCCTCTGGAATCTGCAAAGAAAGATTCGTTTGGGTGAGTATGAAAGCCCTTAAAATTTGTGGGGTATTAATGGTCAGCCCTTGTGTAACTCTAATTATTGGATAAGATTTTCATTTATTCATTAGTTATTGCTATTATTTTGTTTTTCGCCATTACCCTGTGCGGCAATAAATGCTGTGCAATAAATGCTGTTTGTCACAAATATTTATGTCATGCAATTAAAAAGAAATTTTTTGAAGAAGAGGAAGTCTGCGAGCTGAGATTCGAACATTGGAAGTCACGGTAATGACATTGGGTCAAGTGTGGGTGTGAAACGTGGGTGCTTCGAAAAGCTGAGGTGTTTGTGTTTTGTATAAAATTGTCAAAGGATAGTTCTAAGTACTTGTTTGACTGGCGTTTGACAATATTGAACAAAAAGCTGTAGTGAAAATGTAGTTTTATCTCACTTTGTAAGAAAAGTAGTTTTGAAAGAAAGGCTGAGATGGCTCTGCCACATTTTTGGATAAGGTTGGGTAAGGTTTAATGGGGTTAAGTTCAATAGAATTTGAGTTTTGTGGGGGGTTGAGTGACAGGATGCCAAAGATTGTGTTTCTTGGCCATCCATCTGGGGACAAACGCAAAGCAGGTCGTCCTCAAACAGGGTAGCGGGATTGGAACTTCACGGGAGAGGGTAAATAATGCAGCTTTGAATAGATTGGGGTGGAAGAGGAGTGTGCACAGTTGTGTTGACCTCAGGCGGGTTGGCCCTACAGTGAATTGCTACTAGTAGTACCAAAAAAAATTTGGAACTTCTGAGAGGGGAAACTGGCACTAGTGTCGACAAAAAGTCAAGAACTGTGATCAGACACTTATTACTACCTTAATTTTACCAATTACACTAACAAAAAAAAATCAATTATACTTGTTAAACAATGAAAAAAATATAGAGTGTCGCCAAAGGCTAGATGACGTTGATAGTTTTTTGTCGACAATAGTGCCAGTTCCCACTCTTATAAGTTACCCATACTCTTTGAGTGGTAGTCTATAAGCTGAATAATCATTTTTTGGCGCTTCTTCCTTTAATATTTAATCGAACTTAAATGGCAAGATAAAAAAAGGTATTGAGAAAAAGACCTCTACACCCCTGACGGCTATAGCCTCTAATACTCAACACAATGACATAATTTTGTCCTCCAACCGTCTTAACAAATTAAATTCATTTTTATTCAGTAATACTTCACCAACAACTTAGCGCCTATCCCTACTTCGATGGTGTTGCTCGACAACTCGACACGATGCCAAACATGTCGATGTTTAGCTGCATTGTATCGGTGGATCGATAGTCTTGGTAAATATTAATAATTTTGATACTCTCCTTTTTCTGCTCGAGATACAGTTTTTCAATTTAATATGTATTTGGTTTCTGCTGAACAATGATAAATCAATCCTGAATATCATTTACACCCCTATTTTGTTTTCAGTGTCTTGCCAAGTGAAAACTGATTGTGCAGTTGGTGAAACCTGTTTCAATGGATTGTGCAGCACGCCTTGTCGTGGCAGTAGTCAATGTGCCACTGGGCAAGCATGTATTGATGGTATTTGTGCACCTGGCTGTAGAACAGATTCTGACTGTCCAACTAAACGGTCCTGCATTAATAATAAATGTGAAGGTAAGCAAAACTAAACGGTCCTGCATTAATAATAAATGTGAAGGTAAGCAATACTAAACGGTCATGCATTAATAATAAATGTGAAGGTAAGCAAAACTAAACGGTCCTGCATTAATAATAAATGTGAAGGTAAGCAAAACTAAACGGTCCTGTATTAATAATAAAAGTGAAGGTAAGCAAAACTAAACGGTCCTGCATTAATAATAAATGTGAAGGTAAGCAAAACTAAACTGTCATGAATTAATAATAAATGTGAAGGTAAGCAAAACTAAACGGTCCTGCATTAATAATAAATGTGAAGGTAAGCAAAACTACACGGTCATGAATTAATAATAAAAGTGAAGGAAAGCAAAACTAAACGGTCCTGCATTAATAATAAAAGTGAAGGTAAGCAAAACTAAACGGTCCTGCATTAATAATAAATGTGAAGGAAAGCAAAACTATACGGTCCTGAATTAATAATAAATGTGGAGGCAAGCAAAACTAAACGGTCCTGCATTAATAATAAATGTGAAGGTAAGCAAAACTATGCTTTTTTTTATGTTTTTTGTCGTTTTAACATTTTCGATTCATTTTATTTGTTTAAAATTTCATTTTTTGGGTTCGAATTATTTTTGCTGAAGTTTTGATTTGTATAAATTAGATTATGTCTGTATGCCAATGTTGAGAAGTAGTTGGGATGTGAGTGCTACTGTTAGTGCTACTCCAGAGCAAAATATTTTTCTGAAAGTTGTTCTTGCTCAGGTATGCACACATGAATTATCGTACGAAGGGGAGAGCGTCAAGGGATCTTCCCTAAGGGGAAAGGGGCTAAAAAAAAACGCCATTTTTTTTTTTAAATTAATTAATCCCACCTCCTCTGCTCTCGGTGACCTTCAAATTTTCTTTAAAAATATCTCGCAATTTATTTAATGTCACCTACTCTTTTCTTAATAAAAATAACTTCTTCAAAAAATTTAATTTATTAATATTACAGAAAGACCAAGTCTTTTTAAATATACCGCAGTATAAAAATACAGCTGTGCCGCGCTTAAATTTTCTTATACAATTTAGGTTCATCTGGTATCAAAAATTGCCCTTTCCCCTTGGGATCCTCCTTCCATCGTGAGCTTGAGTTACACTTTCCATTACATTTTTCGTCAACCTCTATTTTCCCCGGTATATAATTTACTGTTACCCCTGTTTCCCAAAATAAGAATATAAAAAAAAAAAAAAAAAAATTAAATAAAGAAAGAAAGAAAGAAATTAAATAATCCACATTTACAAATAAATACCAATTGGTAGAATCTTTCATTTTCTTCCCACTTCATTTCCTTTACCCTTATTACTCATCTTTCATTTCCCCTTTGGCTGCTCAATCCTGATTAAAACATTATCATTATCCTACTTTCAATACTTCTCAATTCTCTTTGAAACTTTATCTTTATCCTACTTTTAATACTCCTTTCTTTATCATTTTTTTTATTCCACCTTTACAAATTAGACCTCCGTTTTTCTTAGAAGGTTTTTGTGACCAATCTTAGGGGGGAGAGAAAAACCCTCCCTCTGAATGCAGATACGCTTTCTCATACTCCTATTTTACCTGGAATAACTTAAAGGTCGAGTTTCCTTAAAGTATTCAGGATAGTCAAAATGAATTGGTTAAATGGAAACTCGCATCTTAAAAAATAAAAAAAAATATATCAGGAAATCAATTTTCAATGAAAAAGACCTCCATGAGTTTTGCTGGTTATGGTAGTACCGGGTGAAAAAAAAAGAAAAAAGAAAAGAAACATGGATAAAAAAAAATTAGTAAAAAAGCTAAACATATATGACAGCAAACAGCTTAAGATGGTGTAGTAAAATGATAATGATCTACATTTGTAGTTATGCAGTTTCTGGTAGCAGTGGGCATAAGCTCCAAACACCATAACATCATATCACACCAAACAGCTTAGGATGGTGAAGCAAAACGATAAAGATCTACATATGTAGTTATAAAGTTTCTGGTAGCAGTGGGCATAAGCTCCAAACACCATAACATCATATCACACCAAACAGCTTAGGAGGGTGTAGCAAAATGATAAAGATCTGCATATGTAGTTATACAGTTTCTGGTAGCAGTGGGCATAAGCTCCAAACACCATAACATCATATCACACCAAACAGCTTAGGATGGTGTAGCAAAATGATAAAGATCTACATATGTAGGTATGCAGTTTCTGGTAGCAGTGGACGTAAACACCATAACACCATATCACACCAAACAGCTTAAGATGGTGTAGTAAAATTATAAAGATCTACATATGTAGTTATGCAGTATCTGGTAGCAGTGGGCATAAACACCAAACACAATAACACCATATCACACCAAACAGCTTAAGATCGTGTAGTAAAATGATAAAGATCTACATATGTAGCTATACAGTTTCTGGTAGCAGTGGACGTGAACACCATAGACCATATCGCACCAAACAGCTTAAGATGGTGTAGTAAAATGATAAAGATCTACATATGTAGTTATGCAGTTTCTGGTAGCAGTGGGCATAAACATAAAAAAAAGAAATGTGGGTGACAAATTAGCAAAAAAGAAGCTACAAATATGTGGTAAGAAACAACTTAAGAACGTCTAGCTTTTGTTTGAAGGTGTAGTTGTTTTTGGGAACCAACATATTGTTAATACTTAAATTCTTACTGACGGAAAATTTTTACGGAATTTTTGGGAAGTTTGACTTGAAGTTTGTTTTTGGGAACCAACATATTGTTAATACTTAAATTTTTACGGACGAAAAGTATTGTCAATCTGATCTAATTAGTTTTTTTACGGTTAAACGTGGTATCACCGTCAGAAATTATAGTATTGCCCTATTTACTTCTTAATTTTGGAATAACCAAAATAAAATTTTAGAAACTCACACGTTTTTTAAGTAAACCTAAGATGGTCCTGTTGACTGAAAAATATTTTTAAAAATAATAATATAATAATAATAATATTTATTTACATCTCACTCACATCACAAGATAAATAGTGAATTAAATACTTAAAAAAATATGATTAAAAAACGAAAATCAGCAATAACATTACATAAAAAACATAAATCACTAATAACAATTAAATAACAATAATTAATTAAACGGATCAAACCGTGGTGAGGCGAAAAACGCCATTACGCTGTTCCCGAAAGCTTTTCGTGCAAACCAGTCAGCTTCTCAGTAATATCCGGAAGGTAAAAATTATTTATTATTTTTCGTATCCCATACCAAAGAGGCAGATAGAGAAGATATTTACAGAAACGGAAATAAGCCACTTGAATATCACTAAAATCCTTATTCCTGCCCAGAAAGGTAAAGAACAGAATGATCTGAAAAAGTAGAATAAAGCTTCCCAATGGCAATAATGTTATATTTGCCTCGATTGTCTACAATTTTAGAGTAACCAATCTGGATCTTTGTTGGACGGCACGCTCACGAAAAGTTTTAAAATTTTTGGCAAGTCTAATATCCAACCACCGCATCGAATCTACATGAGGGATGGACATTTTTTTTTTAGAATTTAGAGGTTTAGGAGGGGATGAAGAGTTGAAAGAAAGATACTCACATTTACCAACGTTAAGCGAAAGGCCAATTTTAGTAAAAGAATAAGAAACTTTAAGAACCATCTGCGATAGTCTGAGTTTAGACTAATTAGGCTAATTAGAAGAATATAACCAGCATAAGCAAGGTAGGAAATTTCAGTTAACTCAACAAAACACATAGAAGAAATATTCTCAAGAATACTAGAAATACAAAATTTAAAAATACTTGGAGATAATACTCCGCCCTGCTGTACACTTCGACGAAGAAGGACAATAAAAGAAGAAAGGGTACGAATTAAAAGTTTTAATCCCGTGACATAAAGAGAGTAAAGAGCCTGACTGTGTACAGTAATAATTTCCTTGGTACTTCAAACTTAAATATTTTTTCTTTTCTTATAGATCCTTGCCAATTTAATTCATGTGGAAAGAATGCCATCTGTGCTGTTTCAAATCATGTTGTTGATTGTGAATGTCCCAAAGGCTTTGTAGGCTTCCCCACTGCCCAACAGGGATGTGTTAGAGCGCCATCCTCGTGTAGAGGGGATAATGCTTGTGGAGATGGATTTATATGTGAAGGAGGCAAGTGTATCTCGGCCTGCAAGGACAAATTTGGTAAGTAGTAAGTAATAAGTTGTGTGCTTTTGATAATATACTTGTTTATGATGAACTTGGCACGGTTGAAAAAAATATATTGGCCCTTTTATTGGCCCAATTTTTTTGAGGGGGTCTTTCCCCAGAATTCATTTGAACATTAGGATCATCCTGGCCCAAAGTCTTACGCCTATAAATTTCAAACTAATTAGCGACAAAAAGTGTTCGGTCCATTTCCAGGACAAGTTTACGTAAACGGCAAAGAATTTGGTAAATAATAAGCTCTATGCTTTTGGTAATGTTAATCGTTTATCATGAACTTCGGCACTGTCAACAATAAATATTTATTGGCTATTTTATGAGCCCAATTTTTTTGCAGGGGAGGGGGACGGCTGCTGCTCTGGAATTTGTTTCGCTCATTCTGTTCCTTTTAGATTGTGGATTGCGAACTGATCAGGGACAAAAAAAAATTTGACCTATTTTTTGTTCTTTTGTTTTGTATACGTCTTTTGTTTTATATCTATGATTTTGACAGTGCGATTGCTTATGATGAACTTTGTCAGCGTTAAAAGTAACTCCCCGTCTTTCACTATTGAAAGAGGGATCAAGAAGAAAAAAAGGTTTAATGTTTTTTTAAGGTTTTAGGGTTTTCATCTGAATCATTTCTATTAGTGTTCTTTTGATTCTGCTGCACGATTATCACGTCATTGTGATATTTCTATCTCAATTTAAATTTTGTTTTATTGTTGCTTTCTTATTTTGGTGAAATTTCTACTTTGACCTGTGCTCAGGTTTCTCTTTTGTTTTATCAAGGCCATACCCAGGATATTTTTTTGGAGGAAGTTTTACTCAAAGACTTTTATTCGGGGGGGGGGGGGGGGGTACACAAAAAACGCATGCAAAATTTGTTTATATGCATTTTTGTTACATTTTATGAGTCAAACAAACATTTCGGGGGGGGGGGGGTTCAAATTCCCCTAACCCCCCCCTCACCTATGGGTACGGCCTTGTGTTTTATTTATTTACTATAACAATATTTTCTTATTTACTGGAGCAAATAAGTTTTATTCAAGGACCTGAAATGTATAATCCCCGCCCACTTCGAGAACCCTTTTCATATATATATATATATATATATATATATATATATATATATATATATATATATATATATATATATATATATATATATATATATATATATATATATATATATATAATAAGGTGGTTTGTAGGATGTTCCTTGCCTTATTTTCAACCAGGGAATCCATATTCCCTTTGAGAGATACCCCTTTCAAGTATTTTTCTTTCTTTATTCCAGAATGTTCAGAGGGAGAGCACTGTCTGCAAGGAATGTGCCTTCGAGCTTGTTACAATGATGCAAGTTGTTCTCAAGGGGACATTTGTATATCTGGCATGTGCAAACCTGGATGTCGTTCCAACTTTGACTGTGGCAAAAATGAAGATTGTCATAGGCGTAAATGCGTCTGCCTAAATGGCTATACCATGGCTCCTGATGGCACTTGCGTAGACGTTGACGAATGCTCAACCAGGCCTTGTCACCCATCTGCAAGCTGCGTAAACACATTGGGTTCTTTTAAATGTTTGTGCGTAGAAGGAAGTGGTGATCCATACGGAGGTTCTGGCTGCTTGAGTGCCGTGGAATGCGATACTGACTCTGTATGTGATCCCAACTCTGCTTGTATGTCAAGCAAATGTGCAGATCCATGCAGCACAAAAAGCTGTGGCAACAATGCCTACTGCACAGTTCTTGATCATGAAGCGATCTGCACATGTCCGTCTATGTCAAAAGGAAATCCGGATGTTGAATGCTACCCAGTTGAATGTGAAAAAGATGGGGATTGCCTGCCAAATAGAGCATGTGATACAAGTATTTCTAGATGTGTCAACCCCTGTGATGCCTATCCGTGTAGGGATGGCGCTTGTAATGTCGTAAACCACGTAAGTAGCCCATTTTATTGTTTTTTCGCTGGTTTCAACTTTGTATGTATGTATAGTTATATTACCCGGCGTAATGCACAAAGCAATATAGCTGATGGAGTAAAAGATATGGAAGAAAAGAAGAATAGAATATACACAAATCAATACAACAGCCAGAGGCGTTGTTTGGGGGGAGGGACAAGGGGTGCAGTTGCCCCCCCCCCCAATAATTTGGAAAAATATATTTTATGCAGCCCATACCCCTTGATTATCCGGATATGAACCCTTCTTGACCCTCCCCCCCCCCAAATAAAAAGGCTTGAGATTCGCCCCTGACAACAGCACGACTAGCCAACTGAGAGTAATTTAGAAAATTACTTTCACAACTTAGCTGCTTTTGCTAGGACTCATTTCTTCCGCGACATCTTCCAGATTGCTAGTAACTAAATAATTCTGTTCATTGTTTTCGTATCTGTTTCCTTGTCATTATTAAACGCTAATTTGCAATGTTTAAATATCAATTTTGTAAATTAATGTAAGTACCAGGGGACGGAGCTTCGCTTGGTGAAGCGAATTTTAGATATGAAAACGGTGCAGGGGTGGTTCCAGGCTTTTGTTTAGGGGGGGGGGACAAAATAGGTTGATCCGAAATTTTTTTTAGGGGGGGGGGGCGCCAAATAGGTTGATAAACTTGATAAACTTGCGTTTGGAGCAAGTTTAATTAACGCAACTTGAGTTAATTAAGTAAATTACACTACTTTAGACTACACTAGGGGGAGGGGGCGCGCCCCCTCCCCCTGGATCCGCCACTGAAATGGTGTCCAGTGCTTTCCACCTCCCCTTGAAAATTTAATAACTCAAACCCTGATTTGACAAAAAAAACAAAAAAAAAACATTTGGTGTAATTTTTCTTTATTTAGTTATATTGACATTCATTTTATATTTTGTTTAGTTAATTAAAGATTCAAGACCAAAATTCAATTAAGCTCAATTTAATGTGTCAAACTGCAAGGTTCAATTGACCTGCAGGGGGGTTAATTGTTTAATTAAACAATTAAACAATGACTGTATACGAATTTGACAACAAACAGGTTGGAATATAACAAATTTAGCCCAAGTCGGAACGTTTAAGAATAGTAATGTGGTAATTGATTCACTCACACCTGTCCCACTGTCAAACTTCGGTTTGAATTTTTTTTTTCTGGCTGTTGGTTGTCTAATTTCAGTTAACAGAAGATTTAAGAAAAATAGATCAAGGGCGATGGGAGGGGAAAACAAATTTTCTCAGAGTCGTGACCTATGTAGGTCGTTTTTCACACCAGAAAATGTTAGTATGTCGTTTTCAAGAATATATATATATATATATATATATATATATATATATATATATATATATATATATATATATATATATATATATATATATATATATATATATATATATATATATATATATATATTATATATATATCAATACCTAGCTTTTTTCTCTTGTTCATTACTTTTAAACAAAATTTATACCCAAATAACAATGATCCTGGGATTTTAGAATATATTTAGAATACATATATTCCTTGCAGAGGACAGTCACTAACACAGAGAAAAGACAGTCACCTGTCTGAAATATTTGGTTTTTTGCTTTATTTGAAAGAAGAGGTTGTGTCGGTTTTTCCTGTATTTGAAATTAAATTAAAAAATGATTAGTTAAAAAAAAATGAAAAATGAAATAAAAAAAGGTGAAAAAACGAGAATTTTGTCAGCCAGTGGCGAAACATGAAGAAAAGGAAATAAGCAAATGTTTCGACAAGGACCTCCGCCGACTCGTCCTCAGTGCTAAACAAAAAAGAAAGAAAAGAAAAAGAAACCAACGAAAATCGAACCTTTCGAAGTTTACCTCACAACGCCAGAACAAAAACTAAATAAGAACCAGGTTGGAATCAATGAAAAAGAAATCTACCAAGATGATTGAGTAATAATCCTTTGTTTTGCTACAACCTTAGCTGGGCTACAAACTAGTTTTAGCTTGTCAAACTGTAGTAAAAGTGTAGTAAAATTTTTACTAATTTTAGCTTGTCAGCTCTTAGTTTTAGCCTACATAAGAAGATATCTAACCATGCAGATAAAGATTTATGATTTCAGACACCATGTGTTGAGAACTCTCAATTCTATAAAACAGTAAATTCTTAGACACCATGTGTAGAGAATTCTTAATTCTAGGCTCTAACTTAGACTGTTTTCAGACGCTTAATTTCGAAATTTCAATAGCTGTAAAATTCAAACAAGTCTAGACGCAAATACACATAATTCAAACAGTTATAATATAATAATTTGTTTTGTATTCACAAGTGAACAAATTTTTTTTTCGCCCATCTGGTGTTTTTATTTTGGTGGGTACCTTTTGACGACCATCATCGGTCATTTTTTGAAGAATGGCTGCAATTCTGCAATTCGCAATTATTATTTTTCATTCAGAAACTGCAATAACAGATGAACGACTTGGCTTCTTATTTTTTCCTTCATATTTACAAATTTTATTAGATTTTGCAATTCTGAAGCGACTGAAAAGAGAACGGTTCACAATCAGTAAAAAGTGTATTTTCAAATCAATAATTTTTAGGTTTTTGAGGGAGCTTTTAACCAATATTATTAAAAAAAAATATTTCGCAAAAATAAAACAAAAACTTGTATAGATTTTAATTCCTAAAGCCTGACCAATAGCCACACCTTCAGCAGCATACCAAACTAAATGAACTACTGCCACTGAGTTTTTATTTATTTCAGCTCCCAACTTGCGTTTGTCGACTTGGTTTCGAGCTCGTAAACAACGAATGCAATGACACTAATGAGTGCCTAAATTCTCCCTGCCACCCGACTGCAGAGTGCGTCAACAGGCCCGGCTCCTACCAATGCGTATGCCCAGAAGGTCTCGTTGGTGACCCTTACGTAACTGGGTGTAGAGACAGTTTTTCCTGCAGGAATAATGGGGACTGTCCTTCAACTGCAGTCTGTACCAAAGGATTGTGCAAAAATCCGTGCTCTGAAAATACTTGTGGCAAAGGGGCTGAGTGCATGGTTGAAAATCATTCTGCAGTCTGCAAATGCCCCTTTGAGGTAAGAAAATTTTTATGGAGTAAAGCTGAGTTTTTTCCCCTCCGCTAAGGCTCGATTGGCATCCACACACTAAAAAACGAGACTAAGATACTAATTATTACTTCTGACCAAGTTTGACTGGGATTCAACGATCATTTCCGATAAACAGACTAATGTCAAAAATTCGGAATTTACCCCCACAATTTCCCATATTTCTCTTATGTTTTACCTTTTATATATTCTTTTTAAATTGCTATAACCTCATTAGTCAGCCTCCCTGTTGATTCAAAAAAAGTCCATCTCATAACAAACAAATTATTGAAGCCTCTTCTAAGAAAACAACCATTTCCCTGTTCGTCGCTTTTCCTATTTATTACCTTTTCAGAGAGATTTTCTCTCGTTTTGTCATTTTTTTTTATTAATTTGTGCAATCGTTTAATTTGGATGAATTAGCCTATTTATTATTATCTTCTTATACATTCTTTGTATTTATATATCAGGATTTTTCAACCGATTTTTCAAATTCATCTTTTTTTGAGCTAGTAACAACCGATGTTTTTTATATTAATTTATCTCTTGTTTTAAAATTTTAATTTTAGGTATTGCCTAAAAAAAAAGAAAAAAAAATCGTCATCTCTATAATGGATTTTGTTATAGATTTGAAATTGTTCAAATGAATAACTGTTTGAAGATTGCTTTAAAAATTTTTTATTTGAAGAAATTTGAAGAATAAAAATATGACTCACATGGTAACTTGTGAGGAAACCTAAATTTTCTCTCAAACAAAAGTAGAATTATTCCAAAATGTTTAGAAAAGATGGAATAATATCCAGCAGAATTCTATGCTCTGAGAGCATTTGTAGCAAAGGGGCTGAGTGCATAGTCGAAAATCACTTCGCAATCTGCAAATGCCCCCTTTGAGGTAAGAATTGTCTATGGATTGCATCCACACGTCAGAAAGCAAAACAAAGTTGCCAAACAATACTTCTGACCAAGTTTGGCTGGGGCCCGACGTTCCGTTTCGGTTGATATGCTAATGGCAGGAATTTTAAATTTGTCCCTGTAATTTCGCCCTTATTTTTCCATAACTTGTAAATTACCTTTTCATGCATTTTTAACTTTTCATGTATAATAACTTACCTTACTACCCATACTCACCCATAACTTACCTTTTCATGCATTTTATCAAATTACTCTACTTCAAACATTACGTAGACTCTACGTAAGTAGAGTCAAAGACTCTACTTCCAGCATTAGCAAAAAAGGAATTAATAAAAAGGTATATGCCTAGAGAAGGACCTATAGATAAGGAAACATGTTAAGAAAACAATTCTTAGTTCATAATATGCAGAATAGTTTACCAATATTGCATGCAGCTAAGCTTTATCTCCACTTATTTCAGTGGTTTTTCACTTTTTCTAAGAAATTTATAAACTTCTCAAAATAATATTTGTTTAATTTTGAAAAGTCTGCTAAAAATGGCCTTGTCAACTCAATATTCTTGCCGTTTTTCTGAGACAAAACGCTATCTATACTTTTTTTCTAAAGAATAGTCTTCAGTCAATAGATTTTTTTCATAAATTTCGTATGGAGGCCGCTGTAATCAGTTTCGCGTCCTCTACAAACAAATTTTGTAAAGGGTCCTCTCTTTCAGGGATTAAATAAAAAAAACAAGTTTTTTTTAACTGAAAGTAAGGAACGACGTTAAAACTTAAAACGAACAGAAATTATTCCGTATATGAAGGGGCTGTCCCCTCCTCAACGCCTCGCTCTTTACGCTAAAGTTTTTTTATTGTTTAAAAAAATAGAGTTGTGAGAAAGTCAAACTTTAGCGTAAAGAGCGAGGCGTTGAGGAGGGGACAGCCCCTTCATATACGGAATAATTTCCGTTCGTTTTAAGTTTTAACGTCGTTCCTTACTTTCAGTTAAAAAAACTTGTTTTTTTATTTATTTAATTTTTGAACGTCTTTGAATTAATGCAGGTTTTGATTTTGGCTCACCGTACTTGAATAATTAAAACAAAATTTGCATATTATATTTGGTTAAAGGGCTTTCTCGAAACTTGTTTAATTTTATTTACGAACGTTTTTATTAGTAATAAATATACGTAACTTAGAATTAACTTACGTAACGAACTTCTATATTCATTAATTTTTAACACGTATATTAGAGGGTTCGCCCCCTAGTCAATACCCTGCTCTTTAAACTATGTTCGAATTTTTTCCAGTTCTTAAAAAATGACCTCTTAATCACAATCATTTGATCAGTTGAAAAACTTGTTTTTTTTTATTTAATTCCTGATCTTTTTCTTTAATAATGCTGGGAAATCCGGCGCCCCCTACATAGCAATGTCCCTTCCCCCATGAAAACTTCCTTCATGGAAAGATCCTTCCATATAGCCCCCCACCCGCTCCGTCCCCCCCCTACCACAAAAAAACACCACAGAAAAAGTCAGTAAACATACCAAAAACCAAAACTAAATGTTAAAATAAAGTAAATATCATAACTTTCAGCCCACCCCCTCGGGACTTTGGGAGATCAAGTTATCCTAAAAGACATATTTATTATATTTTCGACCATGCTGAACAAAATGGCTATCTCAAAATTTTGATCGGGTGACTTTGTGAAAAAAATGAGCGTGGGAGGGGGCCTAGTTGCCCTCCATTTTTTTTTGGTCACTTAAAAAGGGCACTAGAACTTTTAATTTGCGTTCAAATGAGCCCTCCCATGGTATTCTAGTACCACTGGGTCGATACGATCACCCCTGGGGAAAAAAAAACAAAAAAAAACAAAACAAACAAACAAACACACAAATAAACACCCATCCGTGATCTTTCTTCTGGCAAAAAATGGAAAATTCCACATTCTTGTAGATAGAAGCTTGAAACCTCTACAGTAGGGTTCTCTGATACGCTGAATATAATGGTGTGATTTTCATTAAGGTTCTATGATTTTTAGGGTGTCTTTCCCCTTTTTTTTGAAAATCCGCCAAATTTTCTCAGGCACGTAACTTTTGATGGGTTAGATTAAACTTAATGAAACTTATATATTTGAAATCAGAATTAAAATCTGATTCTTTTGATGTATCTATTGGTATCAAAATCCCGTTTTTTAGAGTTTCGGTTACGATTGAGCCGGGTCGCTCCTTACTTACAGTTCGTTACCACGAACTGTTTGATGATTCAAAACTGGAGAAAGGCTATTGAGAAAATGATAATTATATTAGAAAAAGTGGAAAACCACTGAAATAAGTGAAGATAAAGCTTAGCTGCATGCAAAGTGTGTTAACTATAATTATTCTGCATATTATGAAGTAAGAATGTTTTTCTTTGCATGTTTCCTTATCTATAGGTCCTTTTCTAGGTATATACCACAGTTCATATAATTATCCAGTATGATCATTCTCTATCTCACCCATTATAAAAACCCGGACCGGGGTGCGAGTGCTCCGGAGAACGTTTTTGCAGATATAAACATAAGCGAAGTCAGATCTTTTCACGGGTAGACAAGTCAGACTGTGATCTAATCGGAAACAAGTGGAAACTCGCTATTACGAATAATGCACTTTGTTGGAAACAATCGGAAACAGACTAACCCGCATTCCCGCTAATGCAGAAATAAGTGGGAGGAGCTTTTTGTTCGCACCGAGAACGAAGACCAGAAATGATCTGCGATAAGCTTACTGGGTAATTATATGAACTGTGGTATATACGAAAAAAAAAAGAATTCCAAGCTGTTTGTGCGGGTATTGACATTTGGTCTTATTCTTTGTGTCATTCTCACAATTTTATACGAAGTAGAACAATGTGCAGGGGATATCCATGCTCTGAGAATATTTTGGGCCAATGAGGCAATGGGCAATGGGCAATGAGGCGAATGCATAGTTTTAAATCATTTTTAGTCCCCAAATTCCTATGACAGGAGTGAATGTTCCCTTCATGTGGAGCAAATTTCCCTTTCACGGGGAGCAAATTTCTTCTTCACGGGGAGCAAATTTCCTCTTCACGGGGAACAAATTTCTATGGAGTAAATTTGTGCTTCTCTGGACCACTTTACTTTCTGTAACATAGATACAGATACAGTAAATTTGCGTGATTTGACGGATTTTTAAAAAAGCAGCCTTCAACCCCCTGTGGTTAAACAGAAAAAAAATTAGGGAGCGGCAAAATTATTTTTGCATTCTCTGAAGGCCTTATGTGAGGGTCAAAGGCCCGAGGGTGATGAGGGAGACAAGAAAAAACCGAGAGCTTTAAACACTAAAACACACACAAAAATTCAAAAACAGCATTCCCCGTACTCAAATTAACACAAAATATAGCCTTTCATAGTCATTTTCTGATTTTGTTGGTCTAATCCAGCCACTTGAGTCCCATACGACTTTTTTTTCTGCCTATGTCACTAAATTCTTGAATTCATTCTTCGCTGATAATTTTTCGTGGGTTGATGATAACTAGCCTAAGCCTAAATGAGTGGTACAATGAGTCTTAAACGAATTTGATATATTATGAGTAATCTAAGCTAACATCTATTTAAAAATACGAGTCATCCCCTTTTTTTTAGTCTTTCTCTATATTCTGCAAAGATAGTCCTGACTAAAATTCTATGATTTAATGCAAAACTGGTTATTACTTTGCGGAACTAATAAAAACACTTGTCTATCTTGCTTAAAAGTAAATTTTTGAAGTGAAAATTATATTTATTTTAATTATTTTTAAAAGCACTGAAGATAACTTGGCGGAGGTCCTTGTAGAAATATTTACTTGTTCTTCGTCTTCATATTTTACTATTAGCTCACAAAGTTCTCGATTTATCGACTTTTTTATTCTATTTTTCATTTATTATTCCCTTTCCTCTCTTAGTTTCATACGTCATTATTTTTATTATTTTTATTTTCTCTATTTATTTATATTTTTTATGTATTCTATATTTATTATATATTTGCTTCAAATGAATAATTTACTGAAGCCGGTTGATAAAAATGCTACCAGACATCCATGGGGAAGTTGAGGTCCTATATCACCTAAAAACCGCCATGGCATCCTAACTAGCACAAGGCTGTATCCAAAATTTTGCTAAGACTTTGATAGATGGTAACGGTGGCAAAACAGTATCTTTTGTACTTTTTGTACCAAAAAAGAGGTGAGCTAACGTCTTTTTTGTTTGGGAGGAGGAAGGTTAGAATCATTTAAACTGCCCCCTGGATCTTGGCCTGGTCTAGTGATATAGTTTTAAAATTAAATTAAAAATTGCAAAAATATTATCTCTATATTGTATAAAAACACTTTCTGAGGTATTAGCCCCCCTCCCTATATTTGAGATGACCCTTATACCTTTTATGACCTTCCCCACTAAAGATAGCTCCTATGACTCTTTTAGAATTTTAACTATGGACGTATATTGTTTCACACTGTAGGTGACATACAGTTGAGAATATGTAAAAATACGTATAATGTGTAGAATATATAATATTAAAACATATAAATTTATAATTATTTCAAAGGTATATATATATATATATATATATATATATATATATATATATATATATATATATATATATATATATATATATATATATATATATATATATATATATATATATATATATATATATATATATATATATATATATATATATATATATATATATATATATATATATATATATATATATATATATATATATATATATATATATATATATATATATACATAAAAACATTTTTCTTTCAGACTTCTGGTGACCCATACAAGGAATGCTATCTTCTGGAATGTGTTGAATCAATGGATTGCTCTATCTCTGAAGCCTGTATAAACTATAAATGCGTGAACCCCTGTACATCAAATCTCTGTGGACAGCATAGTACTTGTGTAGCTCAAGGTCATAAAGCTATTTGCAATTGCTTAGAAGGATTTACTGGAAACCCCGTTACTGGGTGTATGCCAGTAGTATACTGCACAGGAAACGAACAGTGCCCTGGGGGTATGAATTGTGTCAATGGACTCTGTTCAGGTTCGTAGCCATTTTAATTTTGTTTCATTACAGTGAATGAAAAGATGGTTCTCAACAGGTGTGGATAATGAATTTACACTGGGAGGGGGCACCAACGAAATTTGGGCTCTACCAACAGCATTCCCCCCCCGTCTGTTCCTATAATTAATGTAAATTTTGACCTGCTTTGCCCCTTTGCCCCCTTCTGGATCCACCTCTGCAAAAATCTAGAAGTATGTAATGCACACTGGCTCACATTTTCAATAATAGAATAATAAATGAAGGGTGGAAGCTCAATGAATATTCAATACAAATAATGCAACGCCATCTATTAAATACTTAGTGCTGTGGTCTTTTGGTTGTTTGTTGTGTTTCATTTTTGTGTCGAATGTATTGAAAAAAGAGTTATATGCTCAGGATAAAACAAAAGGGGTCAATTTACTGCATATACCTTGATTGTACTTCTACTACCTCATTTGTGTGACTATTAAAGAAACGATCAAAGCAAATATTGTATCCAAAGCTTCTATCTCCAAGCAAGAATCGAGGAAAAATGTATTTCGTAAAAACAACAAAAATTCTATATATATAATTCTATATATATTCTATATTATATTATATATAATTCTATATATATAATCCTATAATTATATAGGAGAAACATGATAGGAGAAAACTGAATTAACCAATCGAAAGAGCTTCCTTTTTTTAATTTAATTCCCTCATTTCCATGAGACCTTACATAGCCACTATTGAATTACAACAGCCACACTAAAAGAAGAAGAACAAAAAACTACGGCCAAAAAGGCCACAAAAAATTATTTCCAATAAACGGACCACTCATTTGACCCCTAGTTATTCTTTCAAAATAAATCTTTCTTTAAATCCTGTAATTCAAGGCAAAGGGCCATAAAGTGAAGCATATTCTCGCCAGTTTCAACACAGATGTGGCATGAGCAAGGATAATCAAGCACCCTTACCCTTCCTAAATATTGCCTTCTTTCTCCAATGGCTAGAAAATTATCCCTCCCTGTCCTATACACATATCCATGGGTGCCCTTTTTGTATAAAAACGCACCAACTATTTTGAGGTTGACAGCGAGGGGGTATAGATCTTTTTGTTTGCGGCTTATTTTAGAATTTTCGTATAATTTGCTTTTGTTCTCTTTTGTGTAGTTGTATTTTATTTATCCTAGGTTTCTTTTTTTCTATTTTGTTTGCACCATTAATTTTCTTATGTTTTTTACACTTCGATGTCTATACTTTATATTCGTTTCTCATTGTATCTGGGTAACTAAAAACTTATTTTAAAGTAAAACCCAAATTTCTGTTAATTGTCTTACATTTCAGCTGTTTTATTTAATTAATTTAATACAAAAAAATGAACCCCGACGGGGAGCTAGGCTCGTGAAGTTGGAACTATTACAAAAAAAAAAAAAAAATGTATGTATATATCTCGTCATAATATTAACGATAATGAAAAAGAGCCTGGTTAAAGAAAAATAAAATATGAAAACATAAAAATGTTAAAATGCCTGGTAAATAAGACGCGAGAGACTACCTCAACATGGATTAAAAAAAAAATGTTCAATTAATATATTTTAATTTTCTTACATCACTCTTCAATATTTCCTTAACTTCAGCTGAGATTGCCAAGATGACCCAACTGGAATTCTATTGTAACTTGGGATATTTGACTGTTTTTCTGGGTCTCATTGCATCACAACTAGACCCCGGCGCCGCGCCGGCCGATCGTCCGAACGCCCCCGAAGGGTCGGAAAACCGCCCGCACCCCGCAGGAGCGCCGCCGCCGGCAAAGGCGGTGGCGTTCGGTCGACTTTAAATTAATTTTTCGGCAATTTTTTTTTGCGTCAACCGCAAAGTTGGAGCTTTTCCTTCTCGTGTGGTTTTGTATTTCGATTTTCCTGATTAGAAATCAAGCAGGGCTTGCACTATCCCCGAATTTTTGAGTATTTCCCCGAAAATCTATGCGTCACACCGAAAAAAAATTTGGTTCTCCGAATCCCCGAAAATCACGCAATCATGGTGCCACCCCTAGCGATTTATCACCAGTGACTTTCCCTGCCAAATATTACTTTGCATACCATAATTCTTCACTACTCTCTGGTTTGTCAATTTTCGTCTCTTGTTACTTTGCATAAAAACCAGACAGATGCAATTTGCAATTGCATTCCAAATATTGCAATATACACAGTTATTCATATGTTGACAAAATAGTATCGCCTTTATGAAATGAGTTTAAACCATTTCGAATCCAGTTTCCCAATTGCAATTCCTTAAATCATTCGTAGTCAAGAATTTTATTTTCATGTTGAATAGAATTATAGAACGCAACATTCGCTACAGTCGGATTTTAAAATTGATAGCATAAAGATCGTTTTTACAACTGAATTGTAAGTTTGCGGAATTTTTTTTTCTTTTGCTGTTTATAGATAAGATTTTCTTAATGTTTAATACTAAATTATTGAACGCCTTATATATTAAACAAAATCCAATCTTCTTTCTGAAAAATATTTTAAACCCATCCCCCCAAAAAAATAACCTTCTATTGAGACAAAATTTAGCTATAGAATAATCTATGTACACGGTTGGGGAATTACAGATTAAAACAGAAGCTGCCTTACAAGTGGGATTCATAAAAAATAGTTAATTATTGCCTATAGGGGGGGGGGGATAGGGGGCTATCATTTTTAAAGGATAATACCTCATTTTATATATTGCAAGCAGCGATGCCAAAAATATATATTTTTTTTCATTTAAAGCGGAGATGGCAGAAAATACTATCAAATGCCCTGGGAAACTATTAAATATTTTGATAGACCCAGGGCCCCCCATTGGGACTTGTTCATTGTCTTCGGTATTTTGCGATTTCTCGTAGGCTACTGGCCTAATTTGGCTTTTGTGTGTGCTCCCTTTTAATTAGACTATTTGGATCTTATTGAATGCCATGGCGAATCTATGACTCAGTTTTCCAATAGTTTGAGGTTCATATGAACAATTTCGCATTTTTTGTTGTTGTATTTGTACCCCTTTTCTCATACACTCAATTTTTTTTTCAATAAATACTTAGCTGTTTAAAATTATTTCAAGTGTTTGTTGGAAGCATATAGTCAGTCACCTAGTTAATTATGAAATAAATTATTTTTTAATTTAAGGTTGCGACGGTATCCTTTCAAGGAGGTAACCAGAGGGGGGGGGGGGTAGGGAGGTATTACATTTAAATGATAATATTTCGAAATTTTTTTAATGAAAGCAGGGATGCAATTTTTTTTTTTATTTAAAGCAAAGACGGCATCCTATCAAGGTGGTATACGGAGGGGGGGGGGGGTGGAGCTATCATATTTAAATGATAATACCTCAAATTTTTTTTTTGAAAACAGGGATGCCAATAAGTTAATCATTTTTTTTATTTAAAGCAGAGACGGTATCCTATCAAGATGATGGTATCTAGAGGGGGGGGGGCATAGGGAGTTATTATATTTAAGTGATAGTACCTTGTATATTTTATATTGAAAGCAGGGATGCCAAAAATTTGTTTTTTTTAAAATTAAATTGAAGAAGGTATTCTATCAAGGTGGTATCCAGAGGGGGGGGCGGTAGGGAGATATTATATTTAAATGATAGTATGTCAAATTTATTTATTTTTTAAAGCAGGGATGCCAAAAAGTTAATTATTTTTTTAATTTAAAGCAGAGAAGGTACCCTATCAAGGTGCATGGTATCCAGGGGGGGGGGCATAGGGAGTTATTATATTTAAGTGATAGTACCTTGATTTTTTTTTATTGAAAGCAGGGATGCCAAAAAGCTATTTTTTAAATTTAAAGTAGAGACGGTATCCTATCAATGTGGTGTCCAGAGGGGGTAGGGAATTATTAGAGGGGGGGGCCTAGGGAGTTATTATATTTTAGTGCTAGTTCCTTGATTTTTTTTATTGAAAGCAAGGTTGCGAAAAAGCTATTTTTTTTTATTTAAAGCAGAGACGGTAACCTGTAAAGATGGTGTACAGAGGGGTTAGGGAATTATTATATTAAAATAATAATACCTTGAATTTTCTTATTGAAAGCAGCCTCAGTCAACACAAAGTGGGTAAGTTGATTTTTATTCATGACAATTATAGTCACATCCCGCAGTTAGAATAGACTTCCAAGTTTGACTGAAAGAATTTTTTCCGACCAGTTGACCCCTTGATTTTTTGTCCCTCCACACTATTTTGAAATATACCCTTGTTTTTACACATACTAATATTTGGACTTTCATTAGTATACCAGCTTACCTGTCACGCGTTGTCACGATCTTAAAAGAAAGGAAATTCAATGAGAATACCCCTAAGGGAAATTTCTAAACGTTCACTGTCTTAGTTAAAAGTTTCGAACGTCATAATTTTTTCATTTTAGTTTAATTATAATTGAAACATATTCGAATCATACAAGATTACGTTGAATTGCTATACATGCTCATCGAAAAGCTGTTCAATTTTCTGATATCGTCCATTATATAAATTCATTTAAGTTCGACCAAGCTAATTGGTTGAGACTGACACATTGATTGGAAATTAACTTCAATTTTCCTTCCAGTAGCCTACTGAGGTGGATCATCTACACTTCGTCATTGGGAACTGATGCTTGATTATTTTTTAAGGGGAAATTTTAAGTTGTTCTATTCAAAATGAATATAAATGATTGTGGAAAAAATTGGCAGGACAGGTTGAAGTGTTTTTGTGTTTTACATATATTTCTGCTTGCAATTGTATGTTCTTTTGTGTATTGTAAATATTGTTTTATGTTTTATGTATGGTATATTTCGAAAGTTGAATAATGTTTTGAAATATGAATCAACACATGTAAATTAAAGAAGGAAGAAGCCAAGCAAAAATACTCCGTACAACATATTTGTCCAACCCCTATGATAATTTAAAAATCAACAAGATTTTCGTGAATTATACTTGATGTATTTTTTTACATTGTTACTAAAACCCGTTTTTAATACAAGGAAGGCTTTTTAGGAATCTAAAAGAGCAAAAGAAAAACGATGAATATCAAATACGCCCATTTTAACTGTTTTAAAGGTGATAAAGCGGATATTGGCAAAGGGCATTATGAAAAAATTAAGTTTCTAAGTTCAAACTTATATTCAAAGTTTTTACCCAGATAACTGAAGAATTTTGTGATACAGTATTTGAAGTTTTGTATGCAGTAGGCCTAATGCTTGATGAAAAAAACTACTAATTTTGATAATTGTTTATGTTAAGAATACATAGCTAATAGATACTTCAACTATTATGCAAGGGTTCTGAAACGCCACAGCCATTTCGTTTCTACCAGATTTCTACTTCTCTTGATGAATAACAAAGAAGACCAGTTTCCAGCCAGCGACTTGTTAATTTTTGAACTCATAAATAGGCTCGAATCTTTTGTAAATTTAAGCTGTGATTTGATAAAGACTGATTAAAACTTTATTTTTGGGGTTAAACTTTGAGCGCGCCGGCGGCGCGCCGCCGACATCTTACCGGCGGCGTGGCGCGGCCTGCTGTTTTTGGCCCTGCCGCCGCCGGTCTTCCCTCATCGGCACGGCGCCGGGGTCTAATCAGAACCTCTTTGTATTAAACCTTATTTGAAAATTAAGTTTCTGCTCTTACAGCACCCTGTCAAAGCGCTCGTGACTGCCTTCCTTCCGACCAGTGTGTTGACGGCGAATGTCGTCCAGCATGTAGCACAAACCAACCTTGCCCAAAATATCAAACTTGCAGCGCTGGGCTCTGCGTTCCTGAGGAGCCAATATGCAGAGCCGATACCGATTGTGATAGTCGATCTGCATGCGTAAGAAACGACGTTGGCATCACCGAGTGTGGTAATCCATGCGCTGGCACTTTTTGTGGAAGGAATGCTGAATGTAGTATTGAAGATCATCAGCCCGTCTGTCGTTGTCTGAATGGATACTTTGGAAACCCTCAGGTATTGTACACGGATTTTCTTTTTCGGTTTTATGTGGAAGTTGCTAGAAGTTTAGGTTGACCTTAGTTCAGCTGTAGTTGGATTGAATTTTGACCACGTTTTCATAGTTACTATATTTAATTGACATATTGATTCTTAGATTTAGTTGGTTTTTTTTTGGGGGGGGGGGGGCTATCCGAAGGTTTAAATAGATCAGGCTGGGATCTGAAATCCAAAAATTATATTTAAAATCCCAGACATCCAAAGTTTCCATTGGGGGTCCAAGTCGCTAATTTTAAGAGAATCTGCTCAAGGTGACGCAATTCTTGAAAGAAGGATTGGTTGTTGTATTGTTTTTGGAAGGAGGAGGGGGCAGGGTGCTTTGGGGATATAAACAGGTTGGTTTCTGAAGTCTGAAATTTGTACGATATTCAAAGTTCCCGTAGAGAATTCTGGACCAAAAAATTTTCAATATTATCAGTCTCAAGGGGAACACCCTTTAATGTTGATTCTCTTGGTTTAAAACCTTCTATTTTTGTAGTTTTTTTTCTAAAGATGAATTTTAGGTCCAAGAATTCGGACCTTACTGGTCTTGTAAGTCCAAATCAAACATGTGCTTAGCAAGACGTCAATGTACAGTGTTCATCATTTTTTATTTACCCTGTCTGCCTCTAGAAGAAGAAGAAGAAAATTTCGACTGACGGGAAATTATTATGCCTAGATATCAATTAGAACCTATCTTGCAAAGGTCTATCCTTTGGAAGGGTGCTTATTTAGGCATCAAATGTCAGAAAACTGCTTAGTGTTTTTTTTTCAGAAAACTGCTTAGTGTGGGAAAAATTGTCAATTAACACTGTTCCAAAACTAGTAAATATTATCCAGGCTAAAATTAATAATACTTTATTTTTAATTTCGAGAAAGCACTAAAAACAGTCTCATCAAGAGGGGTGGTGTCTGGGTGCAAGGTGTAAACACAAAGAAGTAAGTGCCCAAGCTTTACTTGTATATTGAATTAAAATTGTTCGGTTACTAACTGATTTTGCTTTGCTTTTTGTTTTCCTTACGGCCTTCAGGCACGTTAAGCCCCCGTTTTATGGGCTTATGGAGGGAATAAGGGTGGGGCTATAGAATATTTATTATTTTTAGTTGTATAGATGATATAAATTTGTTCCTGTTAATTATTAAGTCTTTATATTAATTGGTATTAATTGATAATTTATTTAATATTGATATGAATTAATTAACATAAGTTTATCACTCTTTATTGGGAAATAAATCCTTTCTGATCCTTATTGGGTCCTTTTTTTTAGACGAATTGAGTTATTATTACTCTAATAAACCTGTTATTATTTATCATAAATTTTGTTTGACTACCTTGATTTACGTGACTTTGGGGCTTTATTATGAGCCATTGTTGCCTGATGAGGTAAAGATGCACCATTTGGACGTTTTTTCTTATAAAAAAATTGCACATTTGGCAAATTTTTGCCAAAAATAGCACTTTCGGTGTGTTTTCACACCGAAAGTTGCACTAGAACTGATGGTTGCACTAGATTTTATTGTATATCTCGTAACACTGGTATAAAGATCATCTTGGCAAAAATCTAAACTAAATAAAAATTAATAAAATCTGAATAAATATATGAAAAAACAAAAAAAAAAATTACAAAAAATGGAAATAGTTGGGTCTATATAATAAGGAAAATAAAAAATTGATTAAAAAAATACAAAACGAGTATTAAATAAAAGTAAATCCAAGTAAACAATTAAATAAATTTCTTGTATTTATTCAAGGATGATAAGGTTGGCTGCACAGCAGTTGAATGTGAAGTGGATTCTGATTGTTCCTTGATTCGACATTGCTCAAACTCCAAATGTGTGTCACCCTGTGGAAAGGACAACCCTTGTGCCGACAATGCCATCTGCTTCAACGAAGAACATGAAGCTGTTTGTCGCTGCAAACCAGGCTTCACTGGTGACGGAAAACTAAGCTGTACAGAAGTGGACAATTGTGCATCCAATCCATGTGCCCCTGGTGCAACGTGTACAAATGGCAGAGGAACGTATCAGTGCAGCTGCCGGGATGGTTATATTGGTGAAGCTTATAATGAAGGTTGTTATGAGCCAATTGAATGTGTAACAGATTCAGATTGTCCAATAAATGCTTTATGTGGGGAAGAAAATGGAAGGCCTAAATGCCAAGGTAGGTCCTTTTGTCTTTTCTGAGAAGAAGATTTTATCATTTCTTTTGATTAGTATTTAAAATTTAGAGGAAGCGAGCTATTTTTTTTATTTCTCTTTTTAAATCACGAGAAAAAAGATTCGTTGGAACCTCAACAGATTTTATATTTTCATGAGTTTTTTTCTATTTTTTTTATTTCTATTATTATTTCTATTATAGTTGCCATGAGTTTTTTTCTATTATTTATTGCAGTACTTTTTAAAATTTTGTATCAGTTTTTTCTCACCCACATCAGCATTCTTCCTAGGGTAGACGTAAAATTTCAGTTAATATCCACTTTAAGAAAATTAATTTTTAAGTAATGATTTCCGTGGGAGGACATGACATTTTTTTTTTTTGGGGGGGGGGTTCTCAACCCTATGTGTAGGTTTGGCTTTTGGTTCAAAGTACTCCTTCTAATTACTCTTTTGTTTACTTACTCTCAATACTTTTTTCCCTCGTTTATTTCATCGGTTGAATGTTTTTTTATTTATATAAGTATTTTCCATAAATAAATGGAGAGGGAAAGAGATTTAATTTTAAATAGCAATTTTCCTAAGAGGGTATGACTAATCTCGGGGGGATGGTTCCCTCTTAATCCCCGTGTGTGCAGGTTTAACCGTGGCTTATGTTATTTTGTCTTTTATAGATCTTTGTACCGGTGTAGAGTGTGGACTGAACGCAGAGTGCACCGTTGGTAATCGTGTTGCTGCATGCAACTGCTACAATGGATATACTGGAAACCCATCTGATCTGGAGAAGGGGTGTTACCCTGCTAACAAGTCCTGTGGGAAATCCGATGATTGTCCGCTTGGCATGTACTGTGATATGGATATTTGCAAGCGTAAGTATACTATTTGATTTCAATTTTGCGAGTTAAAGAAATTTGGTATATTTAACTGACTTTCCGTATACAATATTATTTGTCGTGTAGTTTGATACAACATATCGTCGTCAGGCTAACTACTATAAGCTACAAGTCAGGTTAAAATAACACGGCTTCCAAGTTGGTGCAGCGTCATGACGCCTTGGGCCAAAACATGATGAGCTCTCGTCCTTTAGCCCTCCCTCTCCATAACTTCTACCTTGGGTGCCTGCCAAGATGTGCCCAATGGTTTTAAGTCCTTTTGTAGTTTTGTCTTAGGCCTACGTGTGGCGTCTAGGTTTTTGTAACCACCTTGTGGATTATATAGTCGAGTTATTATTGATGTATGGTGTTTCAGCCACTTATGTCTCTCTTTTACGATATATATGCTGAAAGGGGCCGAGCTGCTTCGTTCATAAATGTCAGGTTTGGCTCTTTGGTTTGTTACCAAGGTAAGTGAAGCTGTCCACCTGATCAATCTTTTCGTTACCCATCGTCACCTTTTGATCTTCACTTATTCCAAGCCTTTGTGGATTAGTCTTCTTAACATTAATTTTCAAACCTAATCATGCACCCTGAACTCGCAAAACCTCTAAAAGTTCATTCGTTTTACTCACACTTTCATCTAGGATGCTTAAATCATCAGCATAATCTAAGTCAAGGAGACTTTTTCCTCCTTCTTCAAAGCTTCTGCCTTGGCTGTCTGCCAAGATGTGCCCAATGGTTTCAAGTCCTTTTTAGTTTTGTCTTAGGCTTACGTGCGGCGTCTAGCTTTTCTGTAACCACCTTGTGGATTATATAGTCGAATTATTATTGACATATGGTGTTTGGCTGGTTTAGTCGTGTTTGGCTCTTATGTCACAGTTTGGCCTTTTTGGCTTTTATGTCACAGTTTGGCCTTTCTGCCCTTTATGTCACAGATTTGGCCTTTCTGGCACGTTGTTGCCAGACTTTTCTTCATCAAGTCATCCCTCCATAATTTTTTAAAAAACCTCTAGCATGTCCAGCCCTTGCGCCATATTTAGTTATAATCATCACGCTTGTCTCACATACCCAAGGTTTGATATTTCTCAGATCCTTTTCATCTTCCAGAAATTTGATGAATCGTTTGAAAACGTTAGTCTCGCTAATCCCGATTTTGATCAGACCCTCTTCATCTCTATAACACTTGACGAAACGTTTAAAAACGTTCGTATCCCTAAATTTGACCTTACTCAGATTTTTTTCATCCTCAAAAAATTTGAAGAAACGTTTGAACACGTTCCTCTACATAAATACAATCCTACTCAGATCCCTTTCATCTCCCAAACATTTGATGAAACGTTTGAAAACGTTATTTTCTCTAATCTCGACTTTATTCAGATCCTTTTCATCTCTGTAATACTTAAAATAAAAGTTCAAAATAGGGATAAAATCCTTTTTAATAGACAGTGTATAGAAAATTCACAAAAAATACCAGATATTTCGGTCACATATACAGTGACCGAAATGTCTGTTATTTTTTGTGAATTTTCTATACACTGTCTATTAAAAAGGATTTTATCCCTATTTTGAACTTTTATTTTATCGTCATGGAAAGGCAGTGTGGTCTCCGAAATTATCTCTGTAACACTTGAAGAAACGTTTGAAAACGTTCGTATCCCTAAGTTTGATTTTACTCAGATTCTTTTTATCCCCAAAAAAATTTGAAGAAACGTTTGAATATGTGCTTCTACATAAATACAATCCTACTCAGATCCCAGTCATCTCCCAAACATTTGATGAAACGTTTGAAAGCGTTAGTTTCCCTAATCTTGATTTTCCTCAGATCCTTTTCATCTCTATAACGCTTGAAGAAACGTTTGAAAATGTTCGTATCCTTAAGTTTGATCTTACTCAGGTTCCTTTTATCCCCAAAAAATTTGAAGAAACTTTTGAATACGTTCCTCTACATTAATACAATTCTATTCAGATCCCTGTCATCTCCCAAACATTTGATGAAAAGTTTGAAAACCTTAGTCTCCTTAATCACGATTTTGCTGAGATCCTTTTCATCTTTATAATATTTGAAGAAACATTTGAAAACATTTGTCTCCCTAAATATGATCTTGCTCATATCCTTTTCATGTTCTAAGCATTTGAAAAAACGTTTGAAAATGTTCCTCTACATAAACACAATTTTGCTCAGGTCCCTTTCATCTCCCAAACATTTGAAGAAATGTTTGAAACGCTCATTTCCCTAATTCCAATTTTTCTCTGATCCTTTTCATCTCTATAACATTTGAAGAAACGTTTGAAAAAGTTCGTTTCCCTAAATCAGTTTTCTCAGTTTCTTTTCATCTCTAGAAAATTTGAAGAACACTCATTTCAAGATAACACATAAAATATAATGAAAAAAGGCATATAATCAAAATCCACAGTATTTTCCCGCAAAGAGTAGAGTTTGAGGGGCTGGAGAAAACCAGTCCTGAACATGAGTAACATCACTCTAGATGTTTTAATGTAGATGTAGGTATCACAAGTACCATAATAAAGATAATGAAAAGGTAGGAAAATAGAAATTAAAAAGAAAAAAAAACAAGGAAATTAAAGAAATAATAAGAGCCAGATGATGAGTAGATAGGAAAAAGTTCGACGGAGTTATATAATTACTCCAGAGGGATTGTGCCTTTTTTAAGTTTTCAATAATTTTAAAGTTTTTATAATCAAGTTTTCAATAATTAAGTTTTTAATAATTTAAGTTTTCACTAATTAGATTTTCAAAGATTCTAAAAAAATATCTTTTCGGTGATATTCGGAATATGACAACAGTCAACTGCAAACAACCTTTAGACTTCTTTATTTCGTTTTCCGTTTACGTTTACGTTTTACGACTACATTTACGTTTTTTTGTTTACGTTACACGTATGCCCTCTTTGCAGCGACTACGCACTCTTGCAGTCCCCTCTTTGCAGTCTTTGTGATTGTGAAGGCAGCTAGAAGTTGTAAGCATTTAAACTTTTTTACTATTTTAGTATTAAAAATTTAGGAGATTCGATGGTTTTATTATCAAAATGGGTCTCATTAGCAAAGATTGTTGAACTTGCATTTATTGTCTGATTGAGTTTAGTGCTATTACAAATAGATCTCCCAAAAATAAGATAACCCAATTTGTTTGCTTGCCTGATTATTTTTATTTGCATGAAGTATTTTTTTAGAATGATAATCAGATTTCGATCCATATTTGACCCGTGGCAGTTCTGTAGTTCGTCAGGCTTTAATAAAATCGGGACAGGTCCTGTTTTTCACCACAGCATAGCATTATATATAATTGAGACTAATTTCGTAGTTTTATAGATTTGAATAAAACCTTGGTTAATCATAAAATTAGATTAAAGAATCACTTAATTAGCAACTATTAAATGAATATAATTTTTGGATTGGAAGCTCCTGATTTTATTTTATATATTTTTTATTTGGTTATTTTGAATTTATTTGGGATTTTTTTTTGTTACCATACGGAGAGTTGAAGAGCCATTTTATTAATCCTGTATCTGGAGATGGTATTATTTATTTATTGTTGAGTATATAAGCCCACACACGAGTTATTCTCACCGTGGGTCATTAATTTTTTGGGAAACATTTTTTATTGATTAATAAAGAACTTGAACTTCGCTTCTCACTTAAAATGAAGAAAAAATTAAATAGAGGAGTACGACAAAGAAGAAGAAAAGCTATAGCAAGTTAAATTATTATACAACATCGCGATGTTAGCCCTAAAAACATCAAATAACAAGCAAGTTCTACTTTATACTGAAATTCTACTTCGTTGTATTTCACTCCACATTATGTTTAGCTGCATTTGATCTTAATTGCAATTATAGTTTTTAATTCATTATAATTGTAATTTGTAGTTTTCACGTCAAAAACTCATTTTGGAACTAAACAGTATTGAAAATAAATCATGTTAATAAAAAGAAAACAAATTCTTCTGAAATTGTTTATTTACTAGAAATCAAAGTTATCCAAAACGAATCCTACAATTAATAATTTCATCTCCATTCACCGATTCTGACTGTACAATAGGCTCCGTTCAATGCAAGTACTACATATATTCTGGGCGCGGAGAGTGCATTTTTATTTAGTTGAGCGTGTTCCTCAATATTCCTTCAAAGTCGAAACTTGATGCTAAAAAAAAAACTAATAGGCTACCATGCTTATCTAATGTAAGAATCCTTATATAAAAAAAAAAAAATTAGCGTCATACTGAATTACTGACCTAATGCAAGAAATGCAGATATTGAAAAAAAGGAAAAAAATCCCGAGAATTTATTTACTCGAAACCAAAAATTATCTGAAAAAATTCTACAATTTATAATTTCAGCTCCATGCACATCCGATTCTGACTGTCCAATAAGCTCCATCTGTTCCGGTAGCCAGTGTATAAATCCATGCGATCAGCCTGGATCTTGCGGTCTAAACGCGGTGTGTGACGTCGTCGGATTTGAGAAGTCCTGTTCATGTCCTGAAGGTTTTACTGGTGACGCTCGAATTGAGTGTATGCGAATGCCATCTGTCTGTCGCACTAATGCGGATTGTAAAGGTATCGCTTGCAAAGATGGAATGTGTATGCCGGGCTGCAAGGTGGATAATGACTGTGCTTTAAATGAAAAATGTGTAGATGGCGACTGCATGTGTAAGTTTTTTACGACTTTTAAAAGAATTGAAAATTGAGTCTAATCACATCATTTCTGTTAAAAAAAGAAGGGGAAAAAATACTAACTGGCAGGATGCCAAAACGTGTTTATTTTTACTGTGCTTAAATACACAAAAATCTACAAAATTAGTTGGTGAGGAGATGAAACATCCGGGGCGTTTTTATTTTATTAAATATTTTTTTGGGGGTTAAATTAACAAACTAATTATTTTTTATTCTACATATTTGTGTTCACGCTACTTGATTGCTGTGAAGTCGCGTAGAAGTTGTATTCTTTGACTCGTGAAGTTGAAACTTCATTTTGTACAAATGGTGACATATACCTTTTTTCTTTCTTTATTTATTTTATTTAGCAGCACGTAGAAAGAAAGATGGATAGAATGTTTTTTAAGTATTTTTTTTTTTATTTTGTTCACCAAGAAATACTGCAAATATGTCGTAAAGTACCATGGACATCAGAATAAAAATATCTTTTTTTACTCCTGGATCTATTTTAGGTCTATTCATATCTGAAAACCGCAATTAAAAAAAAAAGAAAAGAAATCTTGGTTGTTTCAAAATTATGAGGCTATTAGAGCAGTCACATTTGATCAGTGTTGCCACGTTAAACTGTGAAGACAAATAAGCGAAATTAAATATCTAAATTTGGCAACGTTTCTTATTCGTAAAAAATACAAACATTAACCATCTTTTGACTCCCAAAGCAAACTACACAGAATATTGAGCATCAAATCATCATAAACGTAACATTCAAAGGTCAAATTTTCATAACAAAGAAATACATTTAGAAACAACAGCCGGATTTATGGCCGAAGAGAAACAATACGAGGAATAAGTGGCCCGTGTACAGCAAGGCATCTTCAGCTTTAAAAACAAAAACAAAAACTAACTAGAATCTAAAACTAAAATAATATGAATGAATATATATATAAAACTAAAACAGATTAACTAATATATACACAATTAATACTCGCATATACAATTAACCAGCTACTTCTATGAAACCACAAAAGCAACTGCATTATAAATATAAACTTGTCTTAATTATTCTGTTGAGAAATAATCCTACGGCTAGCATTTAATGCTGCCAATCTTTTTTTTATTTTATTTGTTTTTTTTTTCGCCATTTTTCGTAAGTTTAAATACCTGTTCAGATGTATGGTGTTCATGAATAATTAATGGATACTAGCTGAAATAGACGCACCAATATTAAGTTTTACAAGCAAGATTGTTAGTAATAAATTGTTCACGTTTTATATATTTTCCATTTCTGAGCTATTTGTCCACTGTTTGGTCGCTTTTCTACCGTCACGTGTACCATATTCGTTATAATGAAAAGATTTTTTTGTTGTATAATTACTATACATTTATATTTGTAATGTGTGTTAGATATATTTGTTCCAAAATATTTACCAAAAACTAAGAAGAGTATAATTTTAAATTTTAAATAAAATTTATTGTGTCTAAATTAGAATATTTATATATAAAAATAGATAAAAAAAATAATTAAAGCTATGGTATAATATGCTATGCAATTTATTGTCTCTTAATATTACTCCCAAATAATATTCTATATATATTTAGATCATTCATGATATTGTTGATATATATTTGTATATTTTACAAATATTCCATAAATTTTTATCCACTTTTCGTAAGTTTTTTTGAAGTTTTCACTATTTAATTAGGACCAGGCTCAAGCTTGGTTAATTTATAGATACTTTCTGTGGTTTATTAATATAGTGATAATTTCGGTGGTTATTTTTAAAATACATATATTTATTCATTTCTGCTTATAGTGACATGCCGAATGGATAACGATTGTTTCCTAGGCCATATCTGCAGCTCAAATAAGTGTATTATTGGCTGCCGAGGAAATGAGGACTGCGCCTCCTCTCAGGCGTGCATAGGGTCCAAGTGCCTCAGTCCATGCAAGGAGGACAGCTGCGGGCCAAGCGCTTTATGTACAGTTATTAGTCACCGACCTCAATGCATTTGCCCTGACGGTTTCATTCCCAACCCAACCGCCTATCTGGGTTGTGCCAGGGAGCCAATTATGTGTGCAACCGCTAGTGATTGTGGCAGTGGGTTTATGTGTATGGAAAAAACTTGTAAACCCATTTGTGCATCAGATACTGACTGCTTGAGCAGTGAGAGGTAAGCTCAGTTTAATCTCAGTTTTTGCGTACTAGCAGAGACAAATATTATTAGAAAAAGTTGTAAAAATTAATAAAAATTAAAAAGTTAAAAAATTAACAAAAAAGATCAAAAATAATGTAACCTAACGAAGCTGCTTTCTCCCATTATTTTTGTATAGGGGAATAACGATTTTAAGTAAAGCTAAGAAATTGGCTTAAAATATACATTTTCATTGTGTAAGAATGTTTTTGTTTATAATACAATCTGTTCTGAGGGACATAGCAGTAAAAAAGTTCTCACAATGTCAAATGTCTTTTAGGGTAAAAGGGAGAATATGAAAAGGGACGGTTAACGGGAAAGTCCATATTAATTTGCTAATTTTTTTTTTGCTATACAACCGAATTTTCTGACGAAATTTTTTGTTTCAATTACTCGCAATAAGACTCTTCGCTTACAAATTGTAACAATGATTCGTTTTACGATTTTGATTCGCTATGGGATGACTCATTTCTTTTTCTTAATGGGTAAGTAATTGCAGAACAAGATTGAACCTGATAACCCAGTGAAATTCACCTCGCAAGGGCTTCAACAATTAAAGTGCCTACATCATCAAATCCGGGGGAGGGGGCTGCAGCAAAGGTATTAGAGAAGGCAAGCATCAAAAGCCAAGTCAATTTATGTATTTTTTAGGCTTTACAAATTAATTTAAATAGCAAATTTCTTCTTTTTTTTTGAAGAAACACCTGTAGGACTTTAAACCACAAGTAAATATTACAGATTAAATACACAAACTCGGAATATGTCTAACCGGAGGGGGGAGGGGATAATCATAAACTAACTGAGGAGGGGGTACTGTATTTGATTAAAATTCAATATAATATTTTGATATTTAATATAGTAATATTTTTACACTCCTTTTAATTTTAATTCTCTAATGTTTCATGAGTAGAATGAGGCCTACGTTTTAGATAGCTAAATTCCCACGTTAATTTCCTTCACTGGTTTAGTGAAGGCAAAATTTCATTTGCCCCCCCCCCAGAAAAAATTGCAGGTATAAGGCACGTTTCTCAAGATTCCATCAAATAACTGTAATGTACAAGTGAGCAAGGAGCAAAAAGCTTCCATTTTTTTCCGATTGCAATGCTCCCAAATTGTTTCTTTTCTCAAGTTTTTCCTTATTTTTCTTTCTTCTTTTTTTTTTGATTGTGTGTTTTATTCATGCATATGTTTTGGTTTGTGGTCAATCCTTATATCTGTAGTTTGGTCTTTCTGACCGTTTATATTTTAAAATTTTGACTAATATTTTCAATTGTTTTCATTCAATTATTAATGTTTTTTAATTTTTAAGTAAAAGGGCTGATGTGGAATTCCTGTTTTTAAAAGACACTGCGCAATTAATTCCTATCCTCACTTTTTAATGTTTAAGATAAGAAAAAAAAGGTAAAACAACTAAGATGTTTTTTTTTTTTTTTTTTTTAATAAACAATTTCGTCTTGTGGGTCGTAAATGAAATTTCAACCGCAAAAGTTTCAAATTTACAATCACTAGCAGTATATTGAAATTTATTTTGAATTTGAATGTATGACTTTTTTTTTAGGTGTGCTGAGAATGGAGTGTGTCGTCCAGTCTGTCGGTTCGATGACGATTGCCGAAGCGGTGAAATATGCGGTGACAGTTCGCTCTGTATACTTGGTTGTCGTTCGGATGACGAGTGTCCCAGTGAAAGAGCCTGCATCAATGCTAAGTGCAAAGGTAAGATGCTACTACTACTTGTCATTGCAAAGGTATGATGCCTTAAAACACGTTGCTGCCATCTATAACTACCTAAAAATTTACTAGTACTTAGTTGTTTTGAAGGGGATAAAGAGATCGTAGGGAGCTTTATATATCATACTGCTAAAAAAAATATATATTGCTGGCTACAGTGCCTATTTTGTCTACTGGAATTAATAAAAACGGAAGAAATTGTCTGGTGTATTCTGTAAATTATTACTTGGTGAAAATACTTGTTCTGATGCACCACTTTAACAATATTGCACCACTTTAACAAAGATGCACCACTTTAACAATAACAATAAAAAAACAATATAAATTTCGATGTGTCCAACATGATACTGATACTATGGCGTTTTATTGTCATCTTGTTTTCCCATGAACAAAACAAACATTGTTTTCCACTGAGATGGTGGACTAGAACATGTTTATCAGTTTCTTAATCAAACATTTCTGAATCGACGGATCAGTTTGGATGGGCGAATTCACAGTCTGTCCACAAAAGTTTTAGGTACTTTTACTGCTACAAAGGTAAGGTAATTCAAACATAAGGTACCACTACAAAAAACTGAAATATGCCTATCGACCGAAGTATATAATTGATTTGATGGGGATGGCTATAACTTGGCAATCTGCCAGAAGTGTTTTTCATATTTCTGCCAAACGAAATAGGAAATAAAACCTAATGTCCTACTTGTGTCTCTGACTGCCTGGACATGATTATGAAGTCTTCTTGGGACGTGGAGAGTCCCTAAGCTGTTCATCTACCAGAAGGGATATTTGGAAACTTACCAAACTGGGCGAGAAATAAGAGGTGACGTTTAGTTATGCTTTTCAGGAATCAGAACATAAAACAACTTCTGAAAGGACGGTCTTAACGTAAATACTTTCTAAGATCTCACTGGCTATACACGACGTTTGATAAAAAAAAAAAAAAAAAGTAAGGAAAAAGAACCTATTAGAAAAAGAAAAAGATTAAGAAAAAGATTACGTGAATTAATTACGTGATTGCGAGAAAAAATTAAGAAATAGAAAAAGTGATTTTCAGTCAGTTGTAAGAAAATCAAAAAGACAAATCAGATATTTTGGCCGCTTGCTTCGTATTTTCACTTTTTTCAACTGGTGTCATATCACCCTCGTTTCTCGGTTAAAAAAAATTTTTTTTTATGAATTTGGGAGATAGTCAATAGTTGATGATGATTGCCGAACTGTGGAGATATGTGGCAACAGTTATGTTTACTTGGCTGTCGTTCAGATGGTGAATGACTCAGTGAAAGTATCAGTGATAAGTGTAAAATTAAGATGCCACGTACAAAACTGATGGCAGTGGCAAAATGATACCGTTGCAAAACCTGCCACTATACGACACATCGCCTCAGAAGTAAAAAATGTGTCAATTATGCGTTAGGTTCGACCATCTCGTCTAGCCCTTTCACTAGCCCTTTCATTCCAAATATGGTTCTATAAAGTAGTAAAATCCCCGAAATTAAATACTTCGTATCAGATAAATAGTAAAGACGGAAATCTTTATCTCAAATAATGGGTCAAAATCATCTTTATTATTAAATAAGGGGCCCTAATGAGGTGGGACTAACGAAATGCGACATAACCTTTTGGCTGAAATTTAGCGCCATGGGAACACTGCTCCATACGAGAGGAACAGTTTTCCAACGTTTATTTATTTCTCTTTTGTTGCGTAACCGAATGCCAAAAGATGCAGATATTCAAGATAAAATTTTATCTAGATTTTAATTGGTCATTTGAGAATAATGATTGCTCATGAATGAAGTAGAACGTTTCCCGAAAATTCTAGCTTTATTTTAAGAAAATCCCCACTGGGTCATAATCATCTTTACTAGACAAGGGGGGATAATAGGAGAGGATTAACAAAACAGAGGTTCTTAAAGATCTCTAGGCTTCTGTGTATACTGCAGATTTGATATTTGGATGTGCATGAATTTCAGCAGGCTTAGCTTTCTGTCAGGTAAATGTAATTCATGATAGTGTGAAACCAATGCATTGTTCAGATTTATCATCAGACTAGTGCCATCTAGAATTCATACAGCGACGACACTCAGTTGTTTTTACTTGACAGCATTTGCCAGCTCTTGGCAGAACTTGGCTTAAATGTACATATCTAATTCTTTCAGATAAATGTAAATCCTCACCGTGTGGAGCTAATGCCTTGTGTAATATGGAGCTTCATCGTCCCGTCTGCACATGTCTGAATGGGTTAGAAGGAGACCCCAATATTGCTTGTCACCATCCACTTACTACCTGTAAACAATCTTCTGACTGTTTATCTGATGATTTCTCCTGCGTTGATGGATTCTGCAGATCAGTTTGTACAAGGTAAGTTCTTAACAACCACACATTCATCTTAGTTGAGTGGATGGCACACTGGATTTGCAATCCCATGTCCTTCGTGACGTGGATTTGAATCCTAGTATCGTCGATCTCAAGTCTTACTCACTTGATTGACAAATTAATACTGTATACACCAATGCCGACAATATAATGACAATTTTACAGTTATACTAATTTCTTGTTTCGCTTTTTCTTTGTTTTTTTTTATTTTTTTATTGTTGTCACCATCCACTTACCACCTGTAAACAATCTTCTGACTGAGTAACTGATGATTTCTCCTGCGTTGATGGGCTCTGTAAATTAGTTTGTGCAAGGTAGGTTCTTAACAACCACATAACCACCCTAGTTGAGTGGATGGCACACTGGATTTGTAATCCTATGTCCTTCGGGTTGTAGGTTCGAATCTTGGAATCGCCGGTGTCAAGTCTTTGATTGGGATGAGGGTCAGTGGTATTACTCTGCAAGCTCAGACGCCTAGGGCGTGGAGGCAATAGGCCTTTGAGGCATAAGCCTCGATCCCGATGGGTCCACCCCGCCATGAATTACATGCCATGGTGACATTATATACAAATATGCACATCATAAGGCCTGTTTAAATATTATTTCTGGTCAAATTATTAAGTTAATTACTGAAACTAATCACATAGAAGAATTTATTCTTCTATTCTTCCTTGAAAATTTCGGAAAGGAGGAGATGCATTTTGACAAAAAAGCAAAAAGGGGCAAACTTTACAAATGTTATAAGAGAAATCCCGACATTTTAAGAGGTCATGGCCCTGGAACCCCTCTCCCCTTTTCCAGACTCTGGTGTGTTTTATTTTGTGGACTATTCACTTCCATTAAGCTTTGCTTCAGGTTTCATTATGTTATTTGTTAATTAATAAACTCCTACTTCTTAAAAAAATAACATCTGTTGTTTGTAGATCTTGATATTCCCATTCTAGTATTTTTTTCTATATATTTTTTTTATTTGCTTATTCGATTTGTTTAATTATCTCTTTTTATATATAATTTTAAATCAATCTGTGTTTAATTTTATGTATTTATTTGTTTTCATCCTAATTCTGTTTTCTTATGGTGTTATTTCTAACAAGTCATTAATTTGCTGTTATTGTAGCGACCAGCAATGTCTGACAGATGAGAAGTGCCAAAATGGAGCTTGTCATGCTGTATGTAATAGTGACGAATCTTGTACTGAAGGAGAAATATGCTCTGAGCGAGTCTGTGTTGCTGGTTGTAGAACAGAATCAGCTTGTCCTAGTAATCTTGCCTGTATTAATGGGAAATGTGATGGTAAGCAAAGAATTGTGTTTTTTATCGTTATAACTTTCTTCTTCTTCACTAGACATCGTGTTTAAGTACCAAGGACATCAAAATAAACCTTCTTTTGCCCCCAGGGCCCTTCTTAGGTCTATTCATTCCTGAAAACTGAGGTTTTCTAAGATTCTCCTTTTGATTTTTTCCAAAACTACGAAGTTTTTAGGGTTCTACCACACGTTCGTCAGTGTTGCCACGTTTAATCGTGAAAATAAGTAAACTTAACTAATTAGTTGAACTTGACAACGCCTGTTGTCCGTAAAAACTAAACAGTAACAGTTGATTCCTAAAGGCAACTACACCTTCAAAGATAAGCTATACCCCCTTTAAATGTATAGTGCCTCAAGTTTTACCTTTATTTGCTTAATTTACACGTTTCTTTGTTTTAAATTTGACGCCCGCTACCACCAAGAACTTCATTGCTGCATATGGAGGTCTTTTTCATCAAAAGCTGAATCAGCTGAATGCATTTGATTGCCTGTATTTGAAAAACTGAATGCATTTGATTGCTTGTATTTGAAAAGCTGAATTCATTTGATTAATTGTATTTGAAAAGCTGAATTCATTTGATTACTTGTATTTGAAAAGCTGAATGCATTTGCTTACATGTACTTGAAAAGCTGAATGCATTTGATTGCTTGTATTTGAAAAGCTGAATGCATTTGATCGCTTGTATTTGAAAAGCTGAATGCATTTTGCTTGTATTTGAAAAGCTGAATCTTGCATTTTTCTTGTTTCTTAAGACATAAATGGTCTTATAAGTTTCTACTTTACCAGTTCAAACATTCAGATTTCGTTTTAACTATCCTTGGTACCTAAGTATTTATCTAGTCTTGATTTATTTTTCTTGATACCGTCTTCGGAAATAATACCGGGTAGGAAATAAGAATACTTCTGTGGAAATATTTTCTGGATATAGATCAATATGTCCTGAGCGAATATATATTGCAGGTTGTAGATCAGAGAATGTATATTATGGAAAAAGGATGTATTATCTTATGAAAATACGTCACGAAGACTCACTAAAAAAAAGAAGAAAAGATTAATATTTATGCATGTTTTTTTCATAACTAGCGGTGAAGAAAAAAAAGGAATAAAAGGAAAGAAAAAAGAGGATACGTCAGTACTGCCTATGCAAAAAATGTGATTTTCCTTGTTGTTCAATGTGTGGGGGGGGGGGGGGGCTGTAACTTTCAAGTATGGGGTTTTCGACAATTGTGATTCTGATGGTTCAGTCATTTCAATCCAACACTATTTCTGAGGGTTTTCAGGCTGTATTGCTAAATTTTCATAAAATTATTTCCTCAATAAATTTTTACCATTAAGATTAATCGAAATTATAGTTATAATTTCTGATTCAGCTTCAAATGGAAATTTCTGACTTGAGTGTTTTTTGTTTCAGACAGGTTTTTAAAGTATCGGCTACTATGGACTGAACTTCATTCTTTACTAGGTTGTGGCAATTATTGCAACCATGATGCTCTGAATAGATATAATTTATTTGTAACTATGCATTTGTGGGTATCATAGGTTATGCTTAGTATGTGGTTGGGGTAGGTCTTTGAAAGTAATAGACCCTGAAAAGGCACAGACTTTAACAACCCGAGTCTACTTAATGTAAGTAAAAAAAAACAAAGTGTAAGATGAATTTGATGTTTAATATCTTGAAGTCCTTTTAAAACTGATTTTACTATTCAAGATAAATCAACACAAAATTATCAAAGCAAAAACCATTTTTCTGAAAACACAGATTATTTGAAGGCATAGAAAAACTGATAAACAAGCAATAAAATGATCTCAAAGAGAACAGATAAAACGTCTTGCAAAATATTTCAAACAGAGGTTTAGCAGAAAAGACTTGTCAAACCTTAACAATTCCGGATGATGTTTGTATTTGAAAACCTAGTCATTAGGTCTTTGGCTTAATTCTTCTTGTTACATGTTGGGTTTATGCATTCATTTCCTTCTAATATATATATATATATATATATATATATATATATATATATATATATATATATATATATATATATATATATATATATATATATATATATATATATATATATATATATATATATATATATATATATATATATATATATATATATATATATATATATATATATATATATATATATATATATATATATATATATATATATATATATATATATATATATATATATATATATATATATATATATATATATATATATATATATATATATATATATATATATATATATCACACACACACACACACACACACTCACACTCACTCACTCACACACACACACACACACACACACACACACATACACACACACACACATACATATATATATATATATATATATATATATATATATATATATATATATATATATATATATATATATATATATATATATATATATATATATATATATATATATATATATATATATATATATATATATATATATATATATATATATATATATATATAAATATATAATATAGTATATGTTTTTAAATATATGATTACATTTATTACGTATATTAAGTTATCTTGTAAAGTATTCCATTATATCTAATTCTTTGTTACAATTTTACATCACTTTAACACGTTGTGTTATATTGTATTTTTTGTGATTTCAAATGGTCAAAGGAAGAAACAATCGGAAAGAAGGAAGAAACTACAAAAAAAAGAAGAAGAATCGAAAGCTAAGAATATGCAGCCGTTAAAAAAAGGAAAACTGAAATTTAGAGACAAAAAAAAAGATAAAAAATGATTTGAAAAATAGACTTAGATTATCGACGGAAAAGAGATTTGGCTTAATTAGGGAAATGTCGGCATTACTTGTTAAGTTTCTTCTTTCGCAAAACTTCAAGCTAAGCTCTGAGATAAGACAATAGATTTTGTTAAGCGAAAATGACCAAGCGCCGTCACTCTGTGAACCTGGGCTGGAATATCTGATTGAAAGTCAAATTTTCTGAAGTCATCTTAAAAAATTCTTCAAAAAAGACTACTTCTAATGTCTGTATCAAATGAATGTCGATAATAATTTTTTTTACCAGTGCATTAGCAGGAATTCTTTATTTGTTTTAAATATAATTCTGCCAGCTGGAGAAGTATACTTCTAACTCTGGTTCAAAACCGAAGCGATCAGAACATTTGCATAGGCGTGGAGATTTTTTCTCACCGGTCGACTTGAAATCCGATTGTCAAAGCAAAACCGCCTCCAATGTTAACCTAGCTTGAGGGCTAATTCTTCGTAATATATAAAGAAGAACATGATTAAATATGTTTTATAGTTAAAAAAAACCCAATAACTACTTCTAAATTTCTTCCCATAGATCCATGTGCAGAGGGTGTTAGCAACTGTGGATCCTGTGCCATTTGTGAAGTATCAAACCATATAGCTCAATGTACTTGCCCTGCTGATACAGTTGGTGATCCATTGATAGGCTGCACAACGGCGCCAACAAGATGCTCCGCAAACCGTGAGTGTGGACCAGGAGGCATTTGTGATGGGGGCTACTGCTCGAAGGCCTGCACGAGAAACTCTGAATGTGGTTGTAAATGGAATTGCTTGAATAAGAAGTGTAAACAGCAGTGCAGTATCGATAGTGAATGTCCAACTGTAAGTTCAGTTTAATCGTAATACGAAATTTTTTTGTAACTTTGTTATCTATAACTATAGTATTTAATTTTATCATAATGATTAATTAAGTTGGGCAGTATTAAAACTCGCAATATTAGTGTTTTGTGAAAATCAGCTGGATATAGTTAATTCTCCTGTGGCATGGTAAAAAAATAGTATAATCATGAGCTTTTATGTTAACTTATTGCTCAGTTATCTACACCTTAGAATTAGGGGTGGGTGACAAGACTTTTATAAACGTCCCGAAATTCAAAACTCTTAGGAACTTTTCTAGATTTTTCTTCTTTTTCTCTTAATTTTGTCAAAATAAAAAACTTAAGATTTTGAGTTTTGATTTCAACCATTTGGAATTAAAGAGAAGTCAAATTTTGGTTTGAGAGTTGAATTCGAGTGTTGTCAGTTCTGATGAGAATTGGGTTTCATTCATTTCCAAAAATTTAAGTCGGCCGATGATAAAAGGGGCAATTATTAAAAAAAATCGGAAAATTATAAAGAAATACTGATAAAATTATTCTTCTAAACTAAGAAAATTCCCAATTCTTTGAACAGTTTTTAGATTTTTTCATAATTTTTAATTTGCTCAAAATTATGAATGCCAGTTCTGGTGGGAGTAAAATTTTATTTCAACACTCGGATCTCAAGTCAACTCGTGGACAAACATAAAAACTGGTGAAAATACTGGTTGAACATGGGTACTATTAAAATTTGACTCCTGTCAGTTCTGACATGAGTCGAGTTTCAGTTAGTCTATTTTATGTCGACCAATGGAAAAAAGAGAAATTATTAAAAAAATTGGAAAATTAGAAAAAAAACATTGATTTTTATAAATTCAGAAAATTCCCAATTTCTATTAATTTTTTTTGTAAATTTTATTTTACTCAAAACTATGAATGTCAGTTATGGTGGGAGTCGAATTCATTTTGACAACCAGATCTCAAGTCAACTGGTGAAAAACATGTAATCTGGTGAAAATACTGGTTAAACATTGGAAATTATTTTAACTCGACTATGTCAGTTCTGAGAGAAGTTTCACTTCATTTGCAGGATTTCAAGCTGAACGAAAAGAAAATTATTTTTAACAAATGCAGAATTAGAAGGCAAGACTGGTAAAATTATTCTTATAAACTTAGAAAATTCTTAATCCTTTGAAAAGTTTTATATTTGTTTTGTTTGTAATGTTTAGGTGAAAACAATTGAAAACTTTCAAATAGAGACTGATAAAAAAATCTTTACGAACCTCAGATAATCCCAAGTTCTTAGGAACACTTTAAATTTATTTTGGAATTGGATAAAATTGATCTGAGCACGCATTCTGATTATAAATTAAAAATGAACAATTAACAATACAGAAAAAATAAATAAATGATAAATACCGAAAAGAATAATAAAAATAGTAAAATTTAGAAAAGCTAAAGTACCACTGAAATTAGTATAAAACTGAAATTTGGAATTTCTGAAAGTCGTAAAACTGATATGTGTAATATTAGGATGTTACCTGATTTTTATATGTATCCCGATATAGTTTTACATATATAAATATGTTATGAAAGTTTTTAAACAAGAAGTTTTTTCCTTGAATCAGTTTTTTTTATGTGATGGCCAAAGAGAATGGGTACCTTGTAAGAGTGGAAACTGGCGTTAGTGTTGACAAAAAACCATCAATGCCATCTAACGTTTGGCCACACTTGGCATTTTTTCAAGCTTCATAATCGTTTTTCTGTCAGGAACTGAAATCAGACACTTATTACTAAACTAATTTTACCAACTGCACAAAATAAATTAATTATTCTTACTGTTACGCTGAAAACAAATGCCAAATTGTGTCGCCAAATGTTATATAGCGTTAAGGTTGTTTACCAACACAAGCGTCCGGCCGGATGTCCGGTGTTTCCATTTACTGCCCAAATAAGTTCTCAGAAATAGATTTATATATTAAGTATAGATTTATATATTCTGAAAGATCTGAAACTAAAATGAATCTGTGGTGAAAACGAATTTTTTTTTAGAATCAGTTTTGCCAAAACTACGTTTGTACTGCTGGATGTCGAAGCAATAGAGACTGTCCAACTGATAAAGCTTGTGTCAACCGGAACTGCACCGATCCTTGCAGTGCTGATCCCTCCCCTTGTGGTAAGGGTGCTGAGTGTCGAGTCTCGCGGAGAAGACCTGTTTGCTTATGTCCGACTGGGACCCAAGGTGACCCTGGTAAAGAATGCAAGAAGTAAGTACTGGTATAGCATACCTGTACAGAAGAGGGGGGGAGGGAGACTTTTTGCGTTAAATATGCCGTCGAAAGGTCTATTTACAGAAATGAAGGTATAGTCGTCAGTACCAATAGACTTTACCCCTTCCGCTCAATTAAAATTGTTTTTATATATTCCATTAGTTAAGATAAATGGTATATTTAGGGCAATAAGGGGTATGTGCAGAGAAGCACAGCAAGAGTGAAAATAGATAGGGACTTCTGAAACGGTCTTTAATGATACATTGTTTAAAGGTATTCCCGACTTGAATAAGTTGTATTACGGCATTCGTGGGCACAGCGAAGGGTATGGTGGGTAGATCTTCTCTGATGAAAATGAGGTGTTGAACAGGGACCTAATATTGTAAAAATCTGGGGGTGGGGGCCAAAGTTGGAGCTAATTTTCCCAAATCAAGTGAAAATGACTGTAACAACTTAAAAAAATACTTTGAAAGTACTATAAAGGTTCTTTATAGTATTATATGTAGGTAACTTATAGCATTATAAAGGTAAATGTGTACTAAAAACTGATCTGTCTCTGTTGATACTTGAATTATGCAGGTTTATCATAGTTGACAAGATTTTGGCCGATACTAATTCACATCTGGGATTCCTTTCATATAGTAAAAAGGCAACATTTCAATGATGCAACTATTGAAAACCTCGTTGTATCACAAAACCACCTTAACCCAACACAGCTGCGAACACTGCTCCTCCAGCAATCTATTCAGAGTTTTATTCTTTACTCCTTCCATGAAGATCCATTTTTCTTTAAATCCTTTCTTACTATCTCTTTCCATCTCATTCGAGGAAGTCCTGCTTTCTATTTGGGCCCGGGTGGATTTCACAAATATTAAGACATCTAATTAAAACCACAACAACAATATAACAAACAAGCTCTGTAGCTGGAAATGGAGCAAGAGAAATACTCCTTTGAGTAGACAAGAACACAGATTCAAGGGTACAAGAAGTCAATGAAGTATGGAGTTTTATAGGAGAAATAGAGTACATAGAAATAATTTCTAGAGTCTAAAGCGCAGCAAAAGAATTTATTCTTCTGAGCAGAAGACTGCACAATGCCAATGAAACAAGGTCTCAAGAGGCTATAGAGTTTTCTTACTCATGAATGTGAAATTAAAGGGGGCTGGAGGATCACTCTTGTTTTAAAATATTATTTACAGAAATTTTTTAAATAAATTTTAACTTCTTAGAAAGAGATAATGAAGGGATAAGGTATTTTTGGGGGAAGAGGGTAGGAAAAGAAACGAAAGCCAATCATCAGTTAAAGTTAAACATAAGATAATCATCCTGTCAATTTATTTGTCTCTTGATTTTACGGCTTCATTAAGGCGAGAAATTGTGACGGGGAGGATTGGGGGAAGTGTGTAGATCTAGAAAATCATCTCCCCCTCCTCGTCTGAGTTAAAACATGAGTTATAACAAAGAAAAACACGTTTTGAAGATATTAAAACTTCGTAAAGGCTTTTTATGTTTTATATATTAATACTTTAACGGGGAGGGAGATGTTGCTATATATTAATATATATATATAGCAACTTACATATTAATATATATATAAGTATATATGTTAAAGTATAATATATATATTTTATATATTAATACATTGACGGGAGGGAGATGTTGCTATATATTAATATTTATAGCAACTTATATATTAATATATATAAGTATAAATGTTAAAGTATAATATATGTTTTATATATTGATACTTTAACGGGGAGGGATATGTTGCTATATATTAATATATATATAGCAACTTATATATTAATATATATATAAGTATATATGCTAAAGCATAATATATATGTTTTATATATTAATACTTTAACGGGGAGGGAGATGTTGCTCCAGATCTACCCCTCCTCTATATAACAGATCATTAATCTGTACTCCCAAGTAAAATGTTTGTCCTATGATCATCCTTTCCGTGTATTAATTTGTTACTTTCTTTTACTTTGTTTACTTTTTACTTTGTTACTTTAGTTACTTAATTTGTTTTGTTACTTTCGTGTACTGCTTTGACTAGATAAGAAACTTATATTTGTTTTACAGGTATGAATGTACCTCCAATCGAGATTGTGACCTGAACAAACGTTGCTCAAATGAGAAGAAATGCGTGAATCCTTGCGAAGAGAATGGTGCCTGTGGATTGAATGCGGAGTGCAAAGTTGCTTTTAGAAAAGCACAGTGCGCATGCCCACCGGGATATTTTGGAAACCCTTTTGTTGATTGCAAGCCAGGTAAAAAAAAAAAAAAAAATCTGCTAAATATATGAAGAAAATCACCAAAAGAAAGTCTCCTTGGCCCATTGACTTGCAGATTTAGTCGTCAAGCCCTTTGAAAAACAAGTTTTTGCCCTTTTTAGGTCCTATTTTCAGGTAACCATTATACTAATTATAAATACACTGTCTACAATTAGGGTACTCCTCTCCTCCAAATCACCAAAATAGAGTTACATTGCTCAAAACTGGGGAAACTTCCGCCACTAGCCATTTCCCAGGGGGTCACATTTCTTGGGGAAAGTGGTGAATTAAAAAAATATTTGTATAAGTAAAATAATTGAACATATGGCGGAAGTCAATATATATATGTAGTTAAAGTATCTAGGTTAAAAAATTTAGCACAAAATTTGAAATAATAAAAACCAATAGCTTTATGTGGGTGGAATTAAAAATAACTTGTTCGGAAATTGCCCAATGGACGAACAAATAAACTTTCAAATGGAGGAGGTGTATATGCAAAGAGGAGGTGACTGGGTCCCTCCGAAGGGCCGACACTTAAGTATTTTCCCCCAGTTTTGTGTATAATGTACCCATTTTATTACCCATTATTATAAGCCCATTATAATGCATTTTATATGACCAAAGTTGATAAATTTCAGATGGAAAGTGGGGGTTGGGTCTGATTTCACTTTATAAAAAAACCTCACAGAAATTTCAATTTATTGTAATAAACTTAAATTTAGTATTAAACAAATACCAGCTGAATCATATATTTCAAGTTTTATACAAGGTTGAGTTTTTTTTCCAGTAGGAACCAATATTTAAATTTTAAATTTAACCAAACTGTTAATTAGTAATAGTTCATGAAAATATTAACTAATTTTGATTTTTTCTTTGTTTTCTTCTAAAAAAAGTGAAGTCAATTAAATATACTTTGTCCAATGTACACACAATTAAGAGGGTTATTAATGCTAGACACAGGGCCATTCCTAGGATTTTAGTTGAAGAGTGAGAAGGGAGGATATTCAACGACGGAAGGTTTTTTTGCTGTCATATAACCGAAAAGGTGTAGACTTGTATATAAGTAATATAAGTATATAAGTAATACCTTTGTATATACCTTTTTTGTAACACCTTTGTATATACCTTTGTATACCTTTGTATGTATGTAATACCTTTTATTGAAGGAGGGGGGAGGACTCAAACACATTGCAGGTGAGAGAAACTGGGTCAGTAATGATTAAAGTAAATCCTATTAATCATCCTTAGTGAAAGCAAAAAGGGAAGAAAAAATAGGAATAGAGACATTTTTTTTGACGATTTTGAAACTTTCAGCATTTTCAACACATAACTTCATTTGTGAAAAGAAACTTTCGTATTTTTCTATGCAAAATTCTGGTTTTCGGGGGGGGGGGGGCACTTTTCTGCCAATCTTTTTAAAATTAAACCTCATCCCCAGGTAAAGAGTCATGTCAAAGATAGTTCTGTCTATACTCTAGTCTATTTGTGGTACACCATGAACCCAGAGCAATCAAAGGCTCCTGCTTCTGGAACATATGTTACAACCCCTTAATACTTTTTCCTAGCACAACCTTGACAAGCACTCAACACTCATTTTCAGGGTCATAAGCAGGGGATGTTTAGACTATGCTAACCTTGGTATCTCAAGAATTTTATTATTTGTCCAAGATTCCTATACTCCTCATACAATTCACTCATTTTCCCAAAATTGTTCCCTTAGAAATTGAATTTTTGTGTATGTACGGCAGTAGCACTAATTCTGTTCATGTGACGCTAACGAAAGGTCATAGCCAACTGGGAAATTATTTGGTCTGGGGAAAAAATAAATTGTCTAAACATTAAAACAAGGCGAATTATGTTATTATTATGAACTTGAAATTTCGAAAGAGTGCCTGGACACAAAGCCCCCTTTCCCCCTGCGCTGAGCTATTCAATGGGACTGGCACAAGCTTACCTGGGTGCCGTGGCTGGGAGGGGGCCTTGGCTGGGGGGTTACCCATTTTGATCAGATTTTTCTCTTCGATTTGACTTTTTTGTATATTTTTGAGTCTGGAAAGGGCTCTGTAATTAATTTTTCCCCGGGCGCCAACAGCCCTAGGAACTGGTCTGCTGCTGCGTACATTCATGTTACTGTATCATTCAAGTTATTATTTTTCTACCAGTGCGTTTTTTTTCAGATGTGGACGAATGCCAGAAAAACCCATGTGGAGCCAATGCCAAATGTACTGATACAGTTGGTAGTTATGTCTGCACATGTCTGCCTGGCTGTCGTGGCGATCCATTCAGTGGCTGTATTTGTCCCTCGGCTCAGGTTGATCCCTGTAAGGCTGCCAAATGTGGTGTCAACGCAGAATGTAGGATTGAAGGAAACAAAGCAGTATGCTTCTGTCCTGATAATTATCCAGTTGGCGATCCTTCAAAGGAATGTAAGAATATTTTTGTATTTCTTCTATTTATTATATAATTTAATTTTTAGGCTTAATGATATAATCATTTTTTTTAGGAATGTAGCCAGCTTATTGGATGGCAGGGGCGCATCCAAGGGGGAAGGGTACTACCGGATTCAATCTCCAGAAATGTTTCTCTGACTCATAAACTGGTCTTAAAAATATAGATAAAAAATATTACTCCCTCTCCCATATAAAAGAAAAATGTGTTGGTAAACCCTCCTTACAAACAAAAACCATTTTGGCAACCCGCTTCCCCGAACAAAAATCCTGTATACCGCCCTGGTGGATGAATAGCATCAAATGAAAAAGGGAAGAGGGGGTAGAAAATGTTTATAGCCCTATCTACCCTGTGAATCTATGTGATTTATGCACATTTTATAGAAAAATTGGAGAAACATAGAAACAAAACTAAACTTTTGAATCCAGTGTGGTCTCAGAACGTATTTATCAAATTTTGTCTTTAATTGAGACTTCTTAATATCCTATGAGCCAAATAAGGTATAAGAAAAGTGAATTGATAGAACTTACTATACTTTCTATGTTTTTTTAGTATTTGCTACATTGTGTATTATTACTATTCATTTAAAAATATTCATCATTATTTATTCATTTCGAACAAACATGGTAAGATTGACGGCCATACAGTATCAAGAAGGTGCAAGGGGGGGGGGGTCTGTTTCATACAAAGTTCTTCGATAAACTCGTTACCTGTAACGAGTACTGCTACCTGTAATGTTACCGTACTGTTACCGATACTGTTACCTGTAAATTGGACGATATTTTGCAGTTTTAAGCATAGTTGTATTGCTATTATTTAAAAGCGTTGTAGTTGCGTATTTAAAAGAAATTATGAAAGATTACAGCACAGATAAAATAAACCAAAAATAATTTTTTTGCTGCACAAACTGCATAAAAAAAGTCTTTTGCTCATATGATCGGCATTATGAAATTGAAGGCTGGTTCACTAACGACATCTTCGATCTTGTTGCAAAGTTGAAAAAAACATATGCTTAGCAGAGATTGAATCAAAGATATATTACCTGAATAGATAAAAAAAATCTGTAAAAAAATCGTTGCAACACGGGAGTAGGCTAACAGTAAAAAAAAAAAAAATGAAAGTAGGTCGCTAGGAAGGCTTTACAGGAAGTTTGAAATACTCTTGGGAGGGTGTATGCAAATAGGCTTTGAATAGGTTGGGATTGAGAAGGAGCGTGCGTGGCTTTGTTCAGGTGGCTAGAGGCTCCAGTTGAAAACCTCCTATTCCATTTGAAGAGGTGACAGCCGTTCCAAAAAAAAAAGTTTAAATATTCAACGCGAACACAGCAAGTCGGCTCATGATACACTGGGACCCCGCTTACTTCCCTTTTAAAACAATTAGTGTCCCTATTAATAGATATGAATGAGTATTTGACCTTCCAAGATCTTTAACTTAAATATACGAAATTAAATAGTAATTATCTGTTACAGTAAAGACTCATTCACAATGAGATTTTACTAACATTGAGAATTTAGTAACTGCTAATTTGAGCTAATCATATTTATTGTAGAATTTTCTGATTGACTGAGATTTTTAAAATTTATTTATTTATTTATTATTATTTTTTTTTACTAAATGGCCTTAAGAGCAACTGAATAAATGCCTGGCGTCATTTATGTCGTCATCACTATATCATCATTATGTTTAATTATTCATTATTATCATTTGATTTCTCTTCTTGTTTAAAAAACACAGTGGCCAAAGAGCCTGTCAGCCGATAGCCATAGAAAAAAAAAAAAAAAAAAAACTATAACCAAACCATATACTGTTCTGTGAGGACTGGAAGAATACTTTACTCCTTCCCACAATATTCTTGGCTCCCAAAAATTCTACTCCCCTCCGAAGCCCCTTACCTCCTTCAAAAAGAAAAAAAACCACTTCGATACAGTTCCAACTCGATCTCCGAGCCAAGAGAAGGACATGCTTACCAAACTGGATCTATAACAACACGCAAGGCCGTATATAAGGGGGGGGGGGAGGAGAGGAAGGGGTTTGAGCCCCCCCTTTCGAAATTTTTGTCAAACTCGTAAAATACATAACAAAAATTTATATACACACATTTTTCATGCGTTTCTTAAAGTTTTTTTTTGTAACCCCCGTTTTTTTGTAACACCTGGATACGCCCTTGGCAACACGTCCTAGTGTTTAGATATGGTATTGGTTCGCCGGATCTGACCGATTCTCTAAATTATGTAAAATATATATATGATCTTTTTCTTTACCTTGTATTAATCGACTTTTTCCGCTACATAAAATTATTTAGGATCTTCGTAAATCGTCAGGAGACCCTAAATTAAATGGAACTCATTTTTGGAAAACTAATGTTTCAGGTTCTCATCAGAGACTCTTAGAGACTCATCTTAGATGTTTAATAATAATAATAAAAAAAAAAAAAAAAAAAAAAAAAAAAAAAAAAAAAAAAAAAAAACACCGGACGCATCTTTCTTTCAGTCGCTCCGATCTTCTGTATAATTCATAAAGTATAACAAACCGCCTCTTGAATTATTTCTCCAATTTGAACCAATATTGAACCAATGCTCAAATCAACACCAAACACATTTTTCGGTTTTTCTGCCCTCCTGTATAATTCGTGCTGTGTAACAAACCACCTCTTGAATAAATGCACCAATTGCACCAATTTGCAGGAATATTGCACCAATGCTCAAATCAACACAAGACATTTTTTTTATTATAACTGTCGTAGTAATCTCAATTTATAATTCAAAACTAAGAAAATCGATAATATGCTCACATAAATTAATAAATATTAAGAAATAAATTAAAAAAACACAAGATTACAAATTAAAAATCCTAGTAAATCTGCATGAGGTTAGAATCTATGGGCATTCCCCTTCTTCTCCTGATGTCTCGAAATTTTTAGTATTATTCGTATAATTTCTAATATTTCCCCATAATTTTCTAAAGACAAATCCAAGATTAGAGACTCAATGTCACTTTT